>NC_068429.1:30737154-30758476 GCF_023373465.1 Oncorhynchus keta
GGCTTGGTAAGTGTCTATGTTTCTTTTAATAAGAAATACTACACATGAACACGACTGAAATACAAAAACAATAAATGTGGAACAAACGAAACCCAAAACAGTACCGTGTGGTGAAAAACACAGACACGGAAACAAACACCCACAAACAAACAGTGAAACCCAGGCTACCTAAGTATGATTCTCAATCAGAGACAACTAATGACACCTGCCTCTGATTGAGAACCATACTAGGCAGAAACATAGAAATCCCCAAATCATAGAAAAACAAACATAGACTGCCTACCCCAACTCATGCCCTGACCATACTAAATAATGACAAAAACAAAGGAAATAAAGGTCAGAACGTGACAGAAGAACACCATCCCAATCGTGAAACACGGGGGTGGCAGCATCATGTTGTGGGGGTGCTTTGCTGTAGGAGGGACTGGTGCACTTCACAAAATAGATGGCAACATGAGGCACGAAAATTATGTGGCTATATTGAAGCAACATCTCAAGGCATCAGTCAGGAAGTTAAAGCTTGGTCGCAAATGGGTCTTCAAAATGGACAATGACCCCAAGCATACTTCAAAGTTGTGGCAAAATAGCTTAATGATAACAACGTCAATGTATTGGGAGTGGCCATCACAAAGCCCTGACCTCAATCCCATAGAAAATGTGTGGGCTGAACTGAAAAGCGTGTGCAAGCAAGGAGGCCTACAAACCTGACTCAGTTACACCAACTCTGTCAGGAGGAATGGGCCAAAATTCACCCAATTTATTGTGGGAAGCTTGTGGAAGGCTACCCAAAACGTTTGACCCAAGTTAACCAATTTAACGGCAATGCTACCAAATACTAATTGAGTGTATGTAAGCTTCTGACCCACTGGGAATGTGATGAAATAAAAGCTGAAGTAAATCATTCTCTCTTCTATTATTCTGACATTTCACATTCTTAAAATAAAGTGGTGATCCTAACTGTCCTAAAACAGGGATTTTTACTAGGATTAAATGTCAGGAATTGTGAACCACTGAGTTGAAATGTATTTGGCTAAGGTGTATGTAATCTTCCGAATTCAACTTCAGTTATTGTTGATTCAAGTTTAAAAACATTTGAAGTTAGGATAGCCTGAATATGTGAACGTTGGTTTGGTGTCTCTAGCTTCAACGGTTCAAGAGTAATTGTTGGTGGGTTATATTGTGATAATTTATGCAAATTATATTGTTATATTTGATTAAAAATTCAGATTTGGAAGTTGGGATAGCCTGAACATGTTGAAGTTGGTTTGGTGTCTCTAGCTTGAATGTTGAGAATATGTTGTGCTTGCTAGCTTGTTTTAATTAATTTATGGTTGTGAAATCAGTTATAGTGGTGCTTGTGACTGCAGGAGTAATGGTAGTGAATTGTTAGATTTGAAAAAGTAGGTAGATGTAGAAATGGATTGTTTTGATTGATTGATTGGATAGCATAGCCCGAACATGAGATTTATTTTTTATTGATATCTCTAGCTTAAACCGTGAAAGAGTTACTGTTGGTGAGTTATATTATGCTAATTTATGTTGATTTATATAGTTGTAGTTTATAACAGTTTTTCAGAACTGGAAGTTAGGATAGCCTGACAATGAGAACGTTGGTTTGGTGTCACTGACTTGCATTGTTAAAGAGCTACTTTGGTGAGTCATTTTATGCAACTTTATATAGTTGTAGTTTATAAATATTTTAAATAATTATACATTTAAATATCCTGAACAAGTGAAAGTTGGTTTGGTGTCTCTAGCTTGAACGGTCCTGTTGGTGAGATATTAAATACTAACTTATGCACATTTTGTATAGTTAAAGATGTGTTTGAATTTGAAGTTAGGATAGCCTGAACATGTGACAGTTGACTGGTTTTTCTAGACTGAATGGTTAGAGTTACTTTTGTATATATAATGTATATAACAGCATTATGTGGACACCACTTCAAATTAGTGGAATCTGCTATTTCAGCCGCACCCGTTGCTGACAGGTGTATAAAATCGAGCACAGAGCCATGCAATCTCCATAGACATACATTGGTAGTAGAATGGCCTTACTGAAGAGCTCAGTGACTTTCAATGTGACACCGTCATGGGATGCCACCTCACCAACAAATCAGTTTGTCAAATTTCTGCCATGCTAGAGCTGTACCGGTCAACTGTAAGTGTTGTTATTGTGAAGTTGAAATGTCTAGGAGCACTCAGAACAGGACTGAGTGCTGAAGTGCGTAGTGCATAAAAATTGTCTGCCCTTAGTAGCAACACTCCTAAATAGCAGAAAAGTTATACTGTAGCAGGAAAAGGGTGACGAACTCCCCAATGCCTATGATTTTGGAATGAGATGTTCGACGAGCAGGTGTCCACATACGTTTTGGTCATGCAGTGTATAGTGTAAATGCACATTTAAAATACAGAAGCACAAATAAAACATCACATATATTATGTGTCGTGATGTGGCTACCATTAATGTGATGGCGACGATTTTATCAAATTATTTAACTATCCTTATCATTTATCACCCTCCGGGTCCCCTCGGAGAGTTCATCAATGAGCTTGATGTCTTGATAAGCTCCTTTCCTGAGGACGGCTCACCTCTCACAGTTCTGGGGCGACTTTAACCTCCCCATGTCTACCTTTGACTCATTCCTCTCTGCCTCCTTCTTTCCACTCCTTTCCTCTTTTGACCTCACCCTCTCACCTTCCCCCTACTCACAAGGCAGGCAATACGCTCGACCTCATCTTTACTAGATGCTGTTCTTCCACTAACCTCATTGCAACTCCCTCCAAGTCTCCGACCACTACCTTGTATCCTTTTCCCTCTCGCTCTCATCCAACACTTCCACACTGCCCCTACTCGGATGGTATCGCGCCGTCCCAACCTTCGCTCTCTCTCCCCGCTACTCTCTCCTCTTCCATCCTATCATCTCTTCCCTTCTCCAACCTATCTCCTGATTCTGCCTCCTCAACCCTCCTCTCCTCCCTTTCTGCATCCTTTGACTCTCTATGTCCCCTATCTTCCAGGCCGGCTCGGTCCTCCCCTCCCGCTCCGTCGCTCGACGACTCATTGCGAGCTCACAGAACAGGGCTCCGGGCAGCCGGCGGAAATGGAGGAAAACTCGCCTCCCTGCGGACCTGGCATCCTTTCGCTCTCTCCTCTCTACATTTTCCTCCTCTGTCTCTGCTGCTAAAGCCACTTTCTACCACTCTAAATTCCAAGCATCTGCCTCTAACCCTAGGAAGCTCTTTGCCACCTTCTCCTCCCTCCTGAATCCTCCTCCCCCTCCCCCCCTCCTCCCTCTCTGCAGATGACTTCGTCAACCATTTTGAAAAGAAGGTCGACGACATCCGATCCTCGTTTGCTAAGTCAAACGACACCGCTGGTTCTGCTCACACTGCCCTACCCGGTGCTCTGACCTCTTTCTCCCCTCTCTCTCCAGATGAAATCTCGCGTCTTGTGACGGCCGGCCGCCCAACAACCTGCCCGCTCGACCCTATCCCCTCCTCTCTTCTCCAGACTATTTCCGGAGACCTTCTCCCTTACCTCACCTCGCTCATCAACTCATCCCTGACCGCTGGCTACGTCCCTTCCATCTTCAAGAGAGCGAGAGTTGCACCCCTTCTGAAAAAACCACACTCGATCCCTCCGATGTCAACAACTACAGACCAGTATCCCTTCTTTCTTTTCTCTCCAAAACTCTTGAACGTGCCGTCCTTGGCCAGCTCTCCCGCTATCTCTCTCAGAATGACCTTCTTGACCCAAATCAGTCAGGTTTCAAGACTAGTCATTCAACTGAGACTGCTCTTCTCTGTATCACGGAGCGCTCCGCACTGCTAAAGCTAACTCTCTCTCCCTCTGCTCTCATCCTTCTAGACCTATCGGCTGCCTTCGATACTGTGAACCATCAGATCCTCCTCTCCACCCTCTCCGAGTTGGGCATCTCCGGCGCGGCCCACGCTGGATTGCGTCCTACCTGACAGGTCGCTCCTACCAGGTGGCGTGGTGAGAATCTGTCTCCTCACCACGCTCTCACCACTGGTGTCCCCCAGGGCTCTGTTCTAGGCCCTCTCCTATTCTCGCTATACACCAAGTCACTTGGCTCTGTCATAACCTCACATGGTCTCTCCTATCATTGCTATGCAGACGACACACAATTAATCTTCTCCTTTCCTCCTTCTGATGACCAGGTGGTGAATCGCATCTCTGCATGTCTGGCAGACATATCAGTGTGGATGACGGATCACCACCTCAAGCTGAACCTCGGCAAGACGGAGCGGCTCTTCCTCCCGGGAAAGGACTGCCCGTTCCATGATCTCGCCATCACGGTTGACAACTCCATTGTGTCCTCCTCCCAGAGCGCTAAGAACCTTGGCGTGATCCTGGACAACACCTTGTCGTTCTCAACTAACATCAAGGCGGTGGCCCGTTCCTGTAGGTTCATGCTCTACAACATCCGCAGAGTACGACCCTGCCTCACACAGGAAGCGGCGCAGGTCCTAATCCAGGCACTTGTCATCTCCCGTCTGGATTACTGCAACTCGCTGTTGGCTGGGCTCCCTGCCTGTGCCATTAAACCCCTACAACTCATCCAGAACGCGCAGCCCGTCTGGTGTTCAACCTTCCCAAGTTCTCTCACGTCACCCCGCTCCTCCGCTCTCTCCACTGGCTTCCAGTTGAAGCTCGCATCCGCTACAAGACCATGGTGCTTGCTTACGGAGCTGTGAGGGAACGGCACCTCAGTACCTCAGGCTCTGATCAGGCCCTACACCCAAACAAGGGCACTGCGTTCATCCACCTCTGGCCTGCTCGCCTCCCTACCACTGAGGAAGTACAGTTCCCGCTCAGCCCAGTCAAAACTGTTCGCTGCTCTGGCTCCCCAATGGTGGGACACTCCCTCACGACGCCAGGACAGCGGGTCAATCACCACCTTCCGGAGACACCTGAAACCCCACCTCTTTAAGGAATACCTAGGATAGGATAAAGTAATCCTTCTCACCCCCCTTAAAATATTTAGATGCACTATTGTAAAGTGGCTGTTCCACTGGATGTCATAAGGTGAATGCACCAATTTGTAAGTCGCTCTGGATAAGAGCGTCTGCTAAATGACTTAAATGTAAAAATGTAAATGTAACTATGTTTAATTATTACGTGATTACATTAATCATGTGACAATTAACTCATTAGGAACTTGGGGCACCACAGAAGTTACCGTTTCCTGAATTAACTCAAGAATGTATCAGAATATAGCTTTAGCATACCAGTCATCCATTAATTATTATTATCTCAGTCTCATTCTGGCGTCGTTGACCTCGTAAATCTGCACGAACCTAGTATAAATGATGATTCAGCGATACACAAATTGGCTTGATAGTAAATAAATTAACTAAATAATCACATATATATACATAATCACAGACATTATAGGTTGCCTTGATTACTAACATAATGTAATGAAAAGTCCAGTGGACGTACCCGATATGACGACTTGTTACACAATGGAAAGGGGTGGGGAAAGAAAGAGCTGGAGAGACAGAGGGGACCCATCATACAAAACTATGTTCATTGGAATATGAATATTTTGCACATGAACGACTGCTCATTCGAAAAATAATAGCGATGTATATATTTACACTAATATGTATTTTGTAGTTGTAGGCTTCTTTGTCTCTGAGTGTTCGTTAGACGGATCCTTCAGATGTACCACATAGTCGTGAGAGGGAAATGTTCTTCCCCTCTTGTCTTCATTAGACTGGATCCTTCAAATGTTACACACGCGGTGGTCTTTGGTTATGCATGGAATTATAGATCCACTTCTCCTTAAAACTTCTTATGGCTGGGGGGGCAGTATTGAGTAGCTTGGATGAATAAGTTGCCCAAAGTAAACAGCCTGCTCTAAACACTCAGTTTCTAAAACTGTTTGAATGATGTCTGTGAGTATAACATTACTCATATGGCAGGCAAAATCCTGAGGAGAAATAAAAACTTGAAGTGGGAAATCTGTTTTATATGTATTCACCACAGTTCCCAATGAAATCCCCTTGAGATATTAATGATGTTGCACAGCCTAGGGGTTCCACTAAATGTCAACCATCTAATTGAAATTTGAATGAGACTTCTACTGTGTTGTGGGACTGAATGAGAGCAGAATCTATCAGGTGACTGACAGTCAGCCATTTTCTGATAACGCGCATTCCTCATGGTATCCACTTGCGTTCCATTGCTCATCGAGACACAATGTTTCAACCGGAGAATTCCTTTGTCTTTAGAAATGCAATGGAACGCAGCTAACTTTCACGGGTGTGCACGAGACTGAGCTCATGGTACTCTGCCAGACCTCTGGTTGAAACAGGTCTCATTCTCTCCCCTCACAGTAGAAGCCTCAAACAAGGTTCTAAAGACTGTTTACATCTAGTGGAAGCCTTAGGAAGTGCAATCGGACAAAATTTACACCATCTTGGATAGGCAAAGAGTTGAAAAACTACAAGCCTCAGATTTCCCACTTCCTAGTTGGATTTTTCTCTGGGTTTTGCCTGTCATATGGTTCTGTTATACTCACATCATTCAAACCGTTTTAGAAACTTCAGTAGATTTGGATAGAAAACACTATCTTAGCTTCTGGGCCTGAGTAGCAGGCAGTTTGCTCTGGGCACCTTATTCATCCAAGCTACTCAATACTGCCCCTAGCCATAAGAAGTTAAAACACTTGCCTTGGAGGCGGTTCCATCACGTTGCCACAATGTATGTGCTCACATGGACATGTTCACTGACTTGACAAAAGTTTACATGAAAAACAATTATCTAATTTAGAAGGTTAAAATCACATTTCATCTATTCACAAATAGTGTCATACTAATCATAAGTTTTATAACATTTAGATGTAAATCTAATAACTGGGACATATACATTTGTAGAGTTATTTATACCATCCTTAATGATATCACAAAACACTTTTGACAGGATTTATTTTTGGATCCCACCAAATATTCCAGATAATTGGATTTGAAAACTGATGTTCCAATGTCCAATCTTTTGATGTTTGAAGATTTTGCAAGAATCTCTCTCTCTGCACACAGGATTTTGACTTCTCCACACTGCAGTGCACAGGGGGAGACTCTCTTTGATCCTCACCCAGGAGGGAAAGTCATGACATATGCTAATTTATGAAGATGAATATAGCTATAGTTGATCAATGTTTAAGATTTTGAAGTTAGAATAACCTGAACTTGAGAAAGTTGGTTTGGTGTCTCCAGCTTGAGCTGTTCATGAGTTACTGTTGCTGGGTTACATTATGCTCATTTATGCTAATTTATAACGGTTATAGTTCAAAAGCTTACATAGTATCACACATCCTTTGACAAGCAATCGAAGTTGGGGCAGTCTGAACTTATCACTGTTGGTTTGGTGTTGAAAGCTGAAATGGAGTAGGAGGAGATAGGTATATGGGCCTTTTTTTGCCATTTAAATGCATTGGGAGCCCATTTAAATATTATTATAATTCAAAAATATTTTCTCAAGCAACCCGAGTTGGGGCAGTTTGGACATTTGGATGTTTCTTTTGTGTTATTAGCTGAAATTGTATAAGCTCTAGAGTGGGCTAAAGAAATAAAATAGTCATTATCTGGAGTTGTGCTTTGCTTTGCATTGCAAGCACACCTAATAATAAGAGTATGTAAGAAATCTAAAGTTGTGCTTTGCCTTCAGCAAGCACACTAATGAGCACACTAGACATCCCCTGCCACGTCTTTGGCAGAGACGGCTAACTGTGGGGGATTGGTGTAATACTGTAAAACACACCTAGACATAATGCTATGATCACTGGACCACATCAAAAGAGCGAGAGGACAAGTATTTTATAAATCTCAAGACACCTTGGCTGAAGAAATTTTATTCATTTCTTTGGTGAAGGATGTTACTCATCGACTACAATGCCTGAGCTGGGCTGAAACCCTCTGAAATTGTCTTGAGCCCCCTAGAGTCCCAGGAAAAGAGCACAACATTGATTCTTAGAACATTTCTTTCTCTCTCTCTCTCGATCTCTCTCACTCACTCTCTATGTTATTAAAGCGAACCGGATCAGAGTTGTTTCCATCTGATGACATGATGTAGATACTCTCCTCATCTCTAATACAGAGGTAAAATGTCAAACAGACTGTAATATAAAACTAAAAGGAAAATATTGATGATTAAAATAGCAAGTCTGGAAAGGGGATTGAGGCAACACTCAATAATGACACTCAGGGATAAAAGAGCTAGACAGTGTGATATAGTCTTATTTCCTTGCTCTGCAGTCTGCAGCACTGGAGTTACCAATTTCCTGAACAATCTGAATGCAAGCAGCACACAGACCAGGAAAATAATGATCCATGCTTGGCTCGCAAGTCAATCTACTCAATTTGTAATCAACATAAAGCACTTACTTCTGGTGGACCTGTCTTCTTTAGAGCAATATTGGACTGTTTAGAATGCCACCAGTGTGATTTGTTAACAATCTCTCAAATTGCGATTTGCATGTCTTTCACCACACTTCTTCAATGGTGTCATACTGTTTTTCACACAGCGTGGAAGAGTGCCATCAGATGGAGAACGTATCCCACATGATGAGTTGATACTAACTTAACAAGCTCATTTAATAAACAAAGACACTTTGTGAAGTGGGTTATGTGTGCTTGATGGGTCACAGTGTATGCCTTTAGTTCAGAATGTAAACAAAGACATGTACCATATAAAGAAATAGTGGAAGAGACCAAGAGATTCCCTGATTGGGCCAAGAGTGTTTCCTGGTCAAGAAAAAATCCTGGCCCTATCATAGTTGTTTTGTCAGCCGTTGAGTTGTGGCAATTGTGTCAAGTGAAAGCAATTGCAGTTGTGAGGTCAAATCTCGGGAGAGACTAACTCGGGTTGTTATACTGCCTCGCATGTTCAGATTAGGCCAGAGAAAATGCATGTCCTTATTTGGCCACAGTGAATGTTGATCGTTCTAACACCAGATAAGGTGAATTTAGTTGTTCATATAACATTGAGTTATTAAGCAAATTATACACAACTGAAAAATAATACATTTTTACTAGCTAATTAGCATAGGGAATAATTGGTGGCAAACCTGCCTAAGAGGTTTGTGTTTTAAATACATATGACCCTTGGGGCTTCAAAAAACCTTACCAGTTAAAATTACATTTAGGCAAATGGCCACAAACATTTTACTTGGTAACACCCACTCAAAAGCGCATCGGCACACACACACACACACACACACACACACACACACACACACACACACACACACACACACACACACACACACACACACACACACACACACACACACACACACACACACACACACACACAGTCTTGTACATCTAACCTTGTGGGGAGGGACAATCTCAGTCCCTTTCCAAATTATATTTACCCTTACTCTAACCCTAACCCTATCCTTAAACTTAATCCCAACCTTAACCCTAAATCTAATCCTAGCTCATAACTCTAAACCTAATTCTAACACTAATTCTAACCTTAAACCTAAACCCCCTAGAAATAGCATTTGACCTTGAAAGGACAAACAAAATGTCCCCTGTTGGTCAAATCTTTGTTACTTTACTATTCTGGTCCCCACGAGTATAGTTATACACACACACACACACACACACACACACACACACACACACACACACACACACACACACACACACACACACACACACACACACACACACACACACACACTCACCACAGCGTACACTCATTGTCTTCTCAGGTGGCGTTGAGATTGCTATCTTTGGATGTCCCCACTTCTGGTGACCTCATTCATTGAAGTGTCTCTCTAAGCTGGCGGTATGCATCGATGAAAACACCACAGCTCCGTATGGTGTGAACTGCTGTCATCAATACAGCCAAGTATATGTACTTCCTCTAATCACCATTACTATGCATTATTATGATTTAACTTTTTTTATTGTTCTTGTCGATGTCATTATCTCACTTGGCTTTAGCAACAGTGGCCTTGCCATTCATTAAGCTTCTCTGAATCTTAGAGTGAGAGAGAGCATGAGTGCAAGTGGGTGTGTGGGATAGAGAGGAAGAGAGAGACTCCTGTAAAGTAAACTGCTCATAATTAGCATTCAAAGAACTAGGTAATGTTTTTAAATGTTGTACTATTGGTTAAATACTGTCTGTAAAACTCTATTGGTCTTGATGCTCACCACTACTACAGTGTCCCTGAAATCATGGCAATAGAACAGATACTATACCATTTCCTACTACAGTGTGCCAGGTAATTACACTGCACTAGAGGGACGTTTCAGCACCATTCCCCACTGCCTATCAATTGACTTGTTCCCTCTCACAAAACCGATGCCAGCTATCTAAATTGACAGGTGGTAGGATCCATTTACAAGTTCTTCTCAGGTAATGGGGATATCCAAATGAGGAAAATGAGGTCCTCCAAAGACAAATGAGCTGCCCTGAATGTCCCCCGGCAGTCAAAGCGGGGTGGTGGCCGCCGGTGCGGGCGAAGATGTCCGGAGTAGGGATGTTACTATATAAATGGCCCCCGGCTTTGATTAATAATACATGTTCGTGGGTCTGGGTCTGCATGAGAGACACCTTTGATCTCCATCTCTGGGGGCGTCGAGTTGAGATCCCGCTCACCCTCTCTCGCTGCTCCATGCCTGCCCCTCCGTGCCAGGCATTCTGAGCGACTTGCCGAATATGTCAATTATTCATTTCATATCTGCACACACAGTGCCCCACAGTTCCAAATCACTCAACGACTGTCTTTCCCTTCTCCAAAAGCTGCAGTAGGGAAATTACTTCCTGTGTAATTATGTTTAATCTTGTCATTTGAGGGTGTGTTGGCACTGATCAGCATGAGCTGTCGGTGTGGTCTTTAGGATAATCTGAAGAAACTGCGATACCGACAGTTGTTGACTGAGGTTGCCAATCAGCTGATACCAAAGTTATATAATTGTTGTTAATGAATCAGGGATGGTATTCTGTCATTGTGAGGTAATAGGAAGAGTTTCTCAAGGCTGGAGGACATTGGCTGTTCATGTTCATTTCACTCTACTCAGAAACCTATAATTATTTCTTGTGGTCATTACAGTTTTTGTTAATCGCTTTGGTACGATTTTCACAAGTATGTGATGAATTTGAAAAACTCTTCGTAAAACTGGTAACACGTGTAATGCTGCCAGTCCTACCATTCAAATCCTTTCATTGTGCATTCATTTAGTTTATGGACATCTTTCACCACACAACCATTGATCCAAAATATAAGTATAATTATATGTGAATTATAATTAGTACATGGGTTTAATCACCAAAACACAACATAATTATATCTTCTCAATTTAGTTCTGTTAAAAAGCAATTAACACATTACCAAAAAAAAGGTAAGATACGTTTCAAAATTGCACTTTGAATGTAGTATGCTGTTACAGTACATTATGCTGAATATCAAAAGTACATCATTTATATCCCATGTGTGATCATTGAAGACATCTTTCACAATTGAATTACATTTAAGAAATTAAAGAAACAATGTTTAGCAGCCACTAGTTTGAATGAAGCCTGTCTTCAGCATGGCCATAGGTTCTCATCGAAATCGCAGTAAATATCCTCATTGATCATGCACCTGTGGAAAAACCCTTTGGCATGGCAAATCAAAGCCTGACATAGGTCTGGATTGAAATCGTTTCATGCCTCATCCATGGCCTGAAGGAGGGTGGTACAATCATGGGGATGGCAATCATACATTTTCTACCTGTATTATAATCATGTATTTTATTTTACAGTATTGTATTGTAGTGGTTCAGTATGTGGCTTTTCATAACAGCGTGGTACTAGCAGCACCAGAGTTGTGTGTTCGATTCCTTCTGGAGTCACATAGTAAAATGTGTGGACGGTTGTCACTTTGGATAAAAGTGTCTGCGATGTAAATGGCATATATTATGGTATTACAGTACCGTATTGGCCAATGTGATTTTAGTAAAGCACTTTGACCCCCATTAAAAGACCCCAAAAACGTAATTTTGGATACATGTGTACTGTACAGGGGATGCATTTATTTCTTGTTTCGGACATACTGGATAATTTGCGTACTAGTATTGATATTGTATTACTTCACTGAAGGAGCTAGAAACACAAAGTTTTCGCTGCACGTTCTGTAACGTCTGCTAATTTGTTTACGCGACCAATAAACCTTACTTTTATTTGTTACATACAGTTACATATGACCTTGTCAATAGCAGGTTTTAGTCAAATAGTATCATAGTAGAACATTCAAGTATATATCATACTTTTTATGTTTCTACTTTAGATATATACGTTTTCAATATGTAGTTCTCAGAATCTGTAGTAGACAAGCCAGTTAACATGACAAATCAAATGCTTTTTACCAAATGCTTAAGTGATCATCAATTAACAACAGTCAGATTAAGTAATAATACAATTTATTTTAACAAAGAACATAACCATACAGATGTAGGATCTTATACTGAACAAAAATATAAACGCATGTAAAGTAATGGTTTCATGTTTCATTAGCTGAAATAAAATGTCCCAGAAATGTTTCATACGCATGCTTATTTCTCTCAAATTTGGTGTACACATGTGTTTACAGCCCTGTTAGTGAGCATTTCTCCTTTGCCAAGATAATCCATTCACTTGACACGCGTAGCATATCAAGAAGCTGATTAAACAGCATGATCATTACACAGGTTCACCTTGAGCTGGGGACAATAAAAGGCCACTCTAAAATGTGCAGTTTTGTCACACAACACAAAGCCACAGATGTATCAACTTTTGAGGAGCATGCAATTGGCATGCTGACTGCAGGAATGCCCACCAGAGCGGTTGCCAGAGAATTTAATGTTAATTTCTTTACCATAATCCGCTTCCAAAGTCGTTTTAGAGAATTTGGCAGTACGTCCAACCAGCCTCACAACTGCAGACCACGTGTGACCACGCCAGCCCAGGATCTCCACATCCGGCTTCTTCACCTGCGGGATCATCTGAGACCAGCCACCCGGACAGCTGATGAAACTGAGGAGTATTTGTGCCTGTAATAAAGCATTTTTGTGGTGAAAAATGTATTCTGATTGGCTGGGCCTGGCTCCCCAGCGCCCTGCACAGTCATGTGAAATCCATAGATTAGGGGCCAATTAATTTATTTCAATTGTCAGATTATCTTATATGAACTGTAACTCAATAAAAGTGTTGAAATTGTTGCGTTTTATATTTTTGTTCAGTATAATTTGAGCCTCTCTCCCTACAGCAGGAAAATAATCCTGAAGGAAATGTGAATTATTATGTGGATTATCTAATGGACATAAGGAAAATCCAGTCTGAAATTTAAAAGTGGAAATTACAAACTTTAGAAGCCTTTTTAAACCTCAAACACACTACACGTTTTACATTTCCTGGAACAGGAAAGTTCTCCTGGAACAGGGTGATGACATTAAGATCCTACATCTGTATCAACATTTCTATGAACATTGCATTGTGAAAGGCAGTTACTTTATATGAACATCTATTGGAATGTGAAACGTATTTCTAGATGAAATACGGATTAATTTATGTCTGGTGAAAAAGTGACTTCATGATTCTATGTGTTAATTTAAAAGTAGTTTTGAAACAGCTTTTTTTTTTTTTACTCTATTTTGAGTTTTGTATTAAGAGTGAAATTTCCACCAAAGAGAGAAAAAAACAACGTTATGAGATTTTCATTTGAAAATAATGAGGCATACATTTATTGCAAGTGTCATTTACTTAGATTAGAAGTTTTAATAGTCACATGTACAGGGTTGCAGATGTAATTACAGGGTACAGTGACACTCTTAAGCTCTGAGCTCCAACAATGCAGGATAAAGTGAAATAAAAACAAAAGTAATGATAAAGAAACATATATATATTAACAACTGTAGCAATGATACATGTCCATTGGGGTGGGGGCAGGGTAAATGTCTGTTGAGGTGGGGAAAGAAAATGTCCATAGGTGGAGCAGTAGGGGTTAGGGTCGGGGTTCAGGTAGCTTACTAGTGGTTATTCAACAGCCTGATGGTCTGAGGGTAGAAGCTATTAGCCAGTCTTCCAGTTTTTGCTATGATGCTCCTGTATTGCCCACGTCTGAGTGATGGAAGCAGGAAAACAGTCTATCACTCGGGTGGCGAGGTCCCTGATGATCTTCTTGGCCTTCTTGCGACAGGTGTTGTAGATGTCCTGGAGGGCAGGCAGTGTGCACCCAATGGTGCAATGGCTGAGCTTACCGTCCTCTGTATCGCCTTGCGGCGGTGGAGGTGCCATGCCAGACAGACTGTGATGTAGCCCAACAGTATGCTATTGATGGTGGTCCTGTAGAACACTGTGAGGACCTTTGGGGACAGACTGAATTTGTTCAACATCCTGAGAGTCGTTTTTGTGCCTTCTTTACCATGGTGTCCATGTGGTTTGACCCTCTGCACTCCTCGGAAATGTGTACGACGAGGAACTTGAAGTTTTTGATCGTCCCCACGGCGGCCCCGTTGATGAGGATGGGGGAGTGCCCAGCCTGGTTCCCCCTGAAGTCCACAATCAGCTCCTTTGTTTTGCTGAGGTGGAGGGAAAGGTTGTTTAACTGGCACCACGTTGTCAGAGTGCCTACCTCCTCCCTGTAGGCCATCTCGTCGTTGTTGTTAATCAGGTTAACTACTGTCAAGTCATCAGTGAACTTGATTGAGTTGGAATTGTGTGAGGCCACACAGTCGTGGGTATACATGGAGTACAGGAGGGGACTATACTCCCTTGTGGGGACCCATGTTACGAATCATTGTCGATGAGGTCATGTTGCCTAAATTCACCAGCTGGGGGCGGCCCGTAGGAAGTCCAGGACCCAGTTGCATACGAAGGAGTTTAGTCCCAGGGCTATGAGCTTTCTGGTGAACTTAGAGCAGGGGTTCCCAAACTTTTTTGGCCCACGACCCCATTTTGATATCTGAAAATGCTTGTGACCCCAACCATGTAAATTTGTTGTTGTTGTAATTAACAGCCAATGTTTACTTTTTTCATGGGTGGGCATGCATGTTACATTGGAGCTTCTCAAAGTCAGGGGATGTAGTCGACATTACACACATCTCTGCTGTCACATCCAACCTGGATCAATATTTTGTTTTGTTGCAGATGAGAGCACTGTATCCAGCTTCACACAGATATGAGCTGGTAAAAGGTACCATGAGTTTTTATGCTCAGCAGGAAATTGCAGAGTATTCCCTTTGAGTCAGGAACCAAACTCCTCTGTAGTTTTTTTTTTACCTTTATTTAACCAGGCAAGTCAGTTAAGACTTATTTTCAATGACGGCCTAGGGTTAACAGTGGGTAAACTGCCTGTTCAGGGGCAGAACGACAGATTTGTACCATGTCAGCTCGGGGTTTGAACTTGCAACCTTCCGGTTACTAGTCCAACACTCTAACCACTAGGCTACCCTGCCGCCCGTGACCCGTGAATACGTTGTCTGCAGCATTTGGTCATATGACAGCTCGATCAGCTGTTTGATTTCAGTTACCGGCATGTCAACTGAGCCAGGATCACAGTCAAACGGATTGGGAAGTAGGTACAAAATTGCTCTTCCAAGCTTTGAAGGTGTGGGACACTTCCTGATGCTGTTTGTTCTTAGAAACATGCGCAGCCGAAGGAAGGGTCATGGTTGGCTTTTTATAATTATTTTCTCTGAATCTACGGATACAGTCACTCATCTGGAGAATGTTTTTGTATGTCTGTTACATACAGTAGGCAAGGAAACACTTTTTCTTTCATTACACAAGTCAGACAAGTCTGATTTTTTTACATCCATTGTGAATAACAGTAGTTCCTCTCTCAAGGTGAAAAATCTTTCCAACACTCCCTTTCCAACCAAGCCTCGGAGTGAAATAGAACATTGTCATGATGTGATTCCCTATTTCCACATAGTTTTTGCGAACAGGCGTCCGCGCAATGTTTGTGGTTTGATGTAGTTTACAATCAAAGTTACCTGCTGCAGTATATCTCTGAACTCTGTGCTCAGCTTGTTTTCTGTCCGTTGCTCTAGGTGTATCATACAATGCGTCCATATGGCACATTCATAACTAGAGTGCAGAAGCCTGACTGCAGTCCCGCCATAGATGGAGCCCCATCTGTGAAAAAAGCCCACCATTCGATCCATGGTATCTGTTTTTCGACAATATAGCCACGCAGCACACTGAACATTCAGTTTCATGCTTGGGAATCGTGAGACAGAACAATATGTCCTTGTGAATAGCATCCCCGACATGTATAGCGAACAAAAGTCAATGATTGGGCATCTCGGCCCTCACAGCTAACGTCCATTTGGAGGCATACGCTGGGGAGATTTTGAGTCATTCTGTCAGAGTTTCCTCTTGATTGCTAGCAATAATATAAATTATTTGTTTAACAGTGTTATCTGACAAAGGTGAGTTTACCTCCCCACACATTGTTTCCACAATCAATTGCGGCTGGTGATATCAAAGTCTCTGTAATGGAGTGTGGTTTCATAGTGTAGCGGGCCTTGCCATTCACCGGGGAATGATTCAAGTGGCTTAGAGGGTACTATGTTATTGAAGGCTGAGGTGTAGTAGATGAACTGCATTTTCACATTTATTTTTGTCCAAGTGGGTAAGGACACTGCAGTGCAATGGCAAATGCGTCGTCAGTGGATCTGTCAGGGCAGTAGGTGATTTGGAGAGGGTCAAGTGTGTGCATTACGGTGCGATATTGCCCACTGGGCAGAAACTGGTTGAATCAAAAATAATATGTATTTTAATGTGGAATCTATGTGGAAAATACATTGGATTTGATATCAAACCATAGACATACCTTGCATAAAATGTTTAATTCTTACCTTTAAAACAACACCATATCTTCAACCTATCCACTGTCAGATAAAAAGCTGGGTAGCACATCCTACTGGAGTACTGATCAACAGTATCAACAACAAAACTATGGTCTCCCATACAGGGTTTTATCCAAGCCCAGCCCTGCTTATCTATGATATTTGTCACTGCTATCTTGTGCTATCTTGAGAAGGATTGTTGAGAGATCTCCAGTTGAAAATGAAATATATTCACTGTTACTATGTCGAAGTAATTCCAAAGGGTTAACAGAGCAAATGAAATGTGACCATGCAGTACTTTATCATTTATACAGTAGAGAGAATAAAGTAGACGACACGGATCAAAATTTTGATTTATGACCCTGTGTCCATGATGACGTGTACATGTCCAAATATGGGCCTCCGGCCAGGCTATCCTGTTCCTGTGGTCATGTGTTAGAGGGTGTATTATTTTATATCTATTCCTACCTGAGGAATCTACGGTTAAGATATTCACAGACAGCGGCCCCAAACCCCTTTATCGGGCAGAACCCGGGAGTTTTTCTCCAGCGCTAAGGATGAGAGAATGGCTTAAGATAAGACTCGTGCTGTGTCAAATTGAACAGGCCCTGAGTGCTTCAAGTCTACCCGGATATGCGTTGGAAGAACTGGTCTGCGATAGTGATCTGATGGCCTGAATCGCTTCAATGGCGTATACCCCTGACTCCAGAGTGACAATTTTAGCATGTGAACAATTTGATAGTGCAAATGCGACGAAAACCTTCAGTTCATATGTATTTTCCAAAGCATGCAAGGATGTAAACTTCTTTATACCAGTGTTCAGTTTTAAATGGTGTGATTACCATATTTTCCGAACACTGATGAATAAGCTGGAGTGTTTTCGAAAATCGTGAACAATTACGGCGATGGTCGAGGTTATCGTTGAGACATACCCAGGACCCACAAGACCCACAAGGCCGGAGGAGGATATTTCCCTGGAGTGAAAACGTCCCGAGCTTCGATGGAGCGGGCAAGCGACTATGTAATGATGAATTGGAAACGGATAATGGTCAGGGCTAACCGGACCCTTTATCTGTAAGAAATAGTAAAAATGTTGAATTGTAACGTGTGTTAAAATGTATGTACTAAATATTCTGAATTAAATCATTGGTTTTGAAATTGTATCTCACCCTTTAACGAAAGGGAAGCTGTCTTTTCTCTCACGCCAGGGTCTGTCGCAGAGCAAATGTAATGTCTGAAAAAAACATATTATTTTATAGTCTTTCCGACAATGGTATGTTATAAGGTTTGTAATAATGTACAACTGCAGGCCTCCAAGGTTTTTACATAAAACACTCATGATGCATGATTAAATATTAGTCAAATATGGTAATTAATTCTAACATGTCTTAAAAAGGTTGTACTATATATTTTGGAATTAAATCAATGGTTTTAAAACAGTATCTCACCCTTTAACGTTGGGAAAATGTATTTTACATCATCACCCCGCTCTGTCGAAGGAAAAAGGACACGGAAAATCAGGGTGCGTGCGTGAGTGTGCGTGTGGCGGAGCAGCAGGAGTGTCCCCCACCACGGTTGTAGACAGAATGTCTCGACATCCCCTCCTGTTGTTTGAATTCACCGCCTTTGTTCTCTAAACCAAATATACAGGGTGTTGCATACATGATATCTCCCGAAAAAATGCCACCCTGTAAACTCATTCCGTACTTTCGCTAGTCAGTGACAGAACGCTGAGCGAGTCTAGTGGAGCATATATTTTATACCCACAGCCCCGAATATTTAGCTGCCAGGACAGATTAAAAAATATATTCTGAATCGCTCCTAATGTATATTTCTGAAGGCTACTGGACATAAGTGATTGGGAAGCGATCAATTTTCGGCGTAAGGTCAAATAATCACATACCCAAGGAATATTTATATATTAAAAAACCAAAAGTGGGCACTCTGAGCGACTTGGATATTTGAGCGACTTGGATACTCTGAGCGAATGGATATTTATGGAGGTGAGTAAGTGAAAAATATAGTTTAAGTTTAGGGTTAGGGTTAGGGTTAAGGTTATTATTGTAATATTAAACAGGCCAAATGCACATATAAGTTAAAGCGTATATATTTTGTATAACTGTTAATATTCTCTAACGTTTGTTAGGGGCCCTATCATTTACGCAGCTTTGAGATTTGGACTCGCTAAATTGTCTGGATATTATTGTAATATTAAACACTAGTTATTTGTGTTTTAAAGCAGGGGGACAATGATTTTTTTGAGATATGTATTTCAGGTCAAATGCCCATATAAGTTAAAGTGTATATATATCATATAACTGTTAATATTATCTAAAGTTTGTTAGGCTCCCCAACATTTACGCAGCTTTTAAGAGGTTTAACAGATCTGGAACGCAATGAGTTAGATTCTCAGTCTCAGTCCCTGGCACCAATCGCCATCAGCATATTTTCGACGTAAGTCCAAATAATCACATACCCAAGAATATTTAGAAATTAAAAACAAATAGTGTGTACTATTTTAAAAGCTATTTTTTGTATTTACAGCCGACATACAGCCAAGAAGGATAAAGGCATCGTTATGGACCACTGACACAACGGGTGACTTGGATGCAATTCTCCCGTTCTGCACAAACGTTTTTTCCAGCACACCGCAAACAGAGAATTTAAATGTCCCGACAACTCCCCCGGGAACCTCAACCCACTCGCTACACATTCCATGTCCCAACAACCAACGCATAACTGTGGCCCAAGTGCATTGCGCAGAATCACCCCGGCCCAAGAAGGGCTACAGGGCTGAAAATGTATGGATTCAAGAACTGGCGCTCTATGGATACGGTATGAGACCATTATACATTTGTTATTAGTTATACGTCTTTTATTAGTTATACCTCTTTTGATAGAATATGTTAAAACAATGTCAAATAATGTTTCTTCAGACTCCAACGAAACCGGCCCTGCAGAATCGGGAACGCTTGATGAAAAAATCTAGAGCCCTCGGTATACACGATTCGTCAGAACAGCCAGCGCCAAAAGAGCCGAGGTATTTTAACTATGGATTTTTAATATATAGTATTATACCTGAAATGTATTTGACATTTTATGTATCTAACATATTTTTATATTTAATAACCTATTTTGTATGTATTATTTTCTTTCAGACTCCTCCCCGGCGAGAAACGGCACAGAAGGCCACATACAGCTGGGGGATTCCGACTCACCGAACATTCCCAATGAAACAACCAAAGCGGAGGATATCCCTGTTTTTAATGACATTTCAGAGGTTGACGACCAGTTATTCTGTGACGCGGCCAACTGATAGAGGAAATTATAGTTGAAATGATTAATTATGTATACATTATTGATTAGATCCATTTATTCTAATATTATTATGTTATGGTATGAAAAGTATGGGTTCCTGGTTCTTGGCTGTTACTGAAAATGTAAGCAGAACGAATTAATTGTCTGTGCCTCTTGGGAAGTTAAAGGGAAGGGATGCTATAGCTTTTCAGACAGATAAGAAATGTTTGGGTGGTGTTCCATTAGTGGAGAAAAGTATATATTTTAGACAGTTTGGAATGTAGTTTTATGGGGGAGTAGAGGGAGAGTCCAGACCTAAAAACAATGGGATCTTGTGAGAATCGGAGAGAGGGTGGGAAACTGATGATGTCATTTGCAGTTTATAACCTGTGGAAATATGTGTATGTGGTTAGTACTCTCTTGTAATAAACGCTGTTTACCTTTGGCTTTTAAGACTGGTCTCAATCTACTTCATGCATAATTAATGAACTTACAACTCATTAATGAATTAGATTTTGGCAATGATTTTGGCAATAAAACATACAGGAATTTAGAATTCCTCTATCACCAACCTTCTTGACCCCGACAATTCTATGGCGTCAACATCAGAATATGAAATAGAACAAGCAAGGTTTTCACCGTCTTTTCCAGGGCTTTGAAATTGAGGAATGTTTTGCTATACAAACGACTGGGGGTTTTAATTGAGAGACAGTACTGAGACGATATGTTATTCTGGCATAGAACAATTCCACGCATGTTAAACAGCAAACCAATTTAAAAATACAAATACAGGCGCTAAAATCAAATTTGTAACACAGATCATTCCAGAAATACCCCAAAACGCACATCCTTAATTATCCAAATGGCAGAACCACAGGAACAAGTTGAGACAGTTGAAAGCCTCTTAGCACAGATACCGCCAGAACTCCTAGAAATTATTAAACGTATGAACGAGGTGGGGGTAACAGACATAATACCGATAGATGAAAGCATATTATCACAGATTCCAGCCGAACTCCTAGAAATGATTAATCGTATGAACGAGTCAGGGACGCCCGTTATCTGTTATCACAGATTCCCCAAGCCCTCATAACCCTAATTAATCGGATGAACGAGAGTCAGACATTTTCGGCACCCGCTACACCAACATCCCAACCATTAATGCCCATGT
>NC_068429.1:32943576-33146076 GCF_023373465.1 Oncorhynchus keta
AGTGGCGTCAGACTGACGGGTTGTGGCGGCGTTGGAAGGGCCAGTAGCAGTGGCGTCAGACTGACGGGTTGTGGCGACGTTGGAAGGGCCAGTAGCAGTGGCGTCAGACTGACGGGTTGTAGCTGCTGAACTTGCGTGCGTCATCGGACCGACCCATTGTGGCGACGTCTGACAGCCCAGTTGCAGCTGCCGGAGTTGCGGCAGCACCGGTCGGATCAGTCGTAGGACAATTACTACTCACTGGGAATAGTTGCCAGGTGTGCGTAATGAAAGTTCCGAAGGGATCTGTGACACATGTATTAATAGTGTACATGCACACCAAATCATGTACAGCATGTAAGCATGCACACACATACACATGTACATACACATGTACACACATATACACACACACACACAAACATACACTTTGCCTTTGATATCATAATGCACTACCCTTCATTTTTTAATCTTGGCATTTTCTTTAATCTTGTTAAATTATTGTATTTGTTTCTGTTGGTGTGCTGACAGCTTTTGTTATCCACTCTTATGTGGAAAAACAACACGAAGGGTAATAATATTGGCTTACTGAGGAACAGACCTTGTCAGAAGTATAACCTCAAAGCTTGTTACTCTTCTGCTGATGCTGTGTGTGTTCAGTCAAACATCCTCAGTATAAGAGCAGTGCATTGGGTGATTCATTATTCTGCTACTGATAAGTAAGAGGCCTTTCATTTCTCTATGAAGAATGCATGTCTATCTCCGAATGTTTATTCAATAATTGAAGTATATGGTCTTGGAGAGGATACACTGGCCATTGTTCAGCTAAACAGTTCCATATGTGTGGAAGAACGGCAAAGGGGATTCATTGTTCTGCTGATGTATGACTTGTATTGCAGACGGCAGAGGTCCTTGAACACTCAGATGATGCTGGTGTTGCTGACGTTTATTTGCTTTAGACTCATTTAACACCATAGCTGGAATTTAGGAGGCACTTATGTCTTACTACACCTGAAGTTCTCAAAGTGTCAGGTTTCTCTGTTAGTTACTTTGGATTTAAAATGTGCTTGTTGGAGGAAGGGACACTTTTATGGACATTTCATCTGCCTATTGATTCATTTGGGACCTGAACAAGCCTTCTTTGTTACATTTTACTTCAATACACTGTGCAATAAACCGTTTATTTACCATAGATTATCAGTTACAGATGTACTTGATAAACAACTTATTTCTCAGATATGCACAAGACGTTGTTAGAAATGTTATGGACGTATGCCATTTTCACATAATCCCAAGCATATTGGGTAATAACAAGGGTGTAAGAGGAAGTGTAAAAACAAGAGTGTAAGAGGGACATGGAAAAGAGTTCTTCAATGCGGCCATTTTCTCCATCCAGTGATGTTAAATATTGCAGCCCACCAGTCTGCCTAATGGTGCTATAGCTGAACACCATCTGTTCGTTCAGGCGCCTCGCCCACTCCCTCGCCCACTCCCTCGCCCACTCCCTCGTCCACTCCCTCGCCCACTCCCTTGTCCACTCCCTCCAGCGAGCCTGGAGTAAACAAGCCATGAAGCTCTTCAAAACGTTTTGGGGTATCATCTTGACTCATCTTCACAGACACATCTCAGATAAACACTGTCCTGTCTAATGAGGTCACTAACGGGCCTTGTTACCTAGACTGCACACTCACACAGATGATCAAAAACACTGGTTGTACATAATGCCTGGATCTAAACGATTAAATCATCCAACGTCACCATAAGGTTCTCTATAAGAGAGAAAAATAGAATCCATACTAGCTTTTGATAGATTGATGGTCATTTTGTTTAATGTTCCCGACACATCACATTGGGACTGTACGATCTAATGGAGAATGTTTCAATATGGAGGCTGACATCACCACAACACTGAGACTGTTGTTCATTAGGGGACTGAGTTTGTCTGGATAATAACAGTCTGTCTCGTCATGGAGCCTTGCCCCTCTCATTGTCCTCCCTCCCTGGAGCAGAGCAGACATAAAGGGGAGGCAAGAGGAGGCAGGACCCAGCAGCTGGGTCTGGTTTGGCTCTGGCCTGCTTCACTTTGGGTCTGAGTCTACGCTCAGGCATCGTTCCTCGGCAGGCTATGGGGTGAAACAGAGGTGGCAGGCGGCCAACCGCTCTGGGGGGGTGGGTTCAAGTTTAGGCTCCGAGACCCCAAAATGATAAGGTGAGGGGTCGTAAAGAAGTCAGGAAGCCATTGTTTTTAGAAATTCCAATAATTTGGTTATTTAAGCTGACCGGGCTGTGCAGGCAGGGCCCCCCTTACTGCACTGAGAGGCCTGCACACCATCATCCTATTAACCACATCTGTGCTGGCCAGAAGTGCACCGCTACTGAGAGAGTGGGAGAAGTAGAGAGTAATGGGGGGGTATGAATGTGTGTGGGTAGTGCTATTCTGGGAGAAAGTATAGAGAATGAGTGTGCAAGATAAAGCTCAGCCCTGAAACTGAAACCCCAGTTACACAACACACCCCAGAAAACCCAGTATTTGAGGCTCCATTCATGGCTGATGATAGTGATGTCATGACAACCAAGTTTTGTCTTTATGAAGATGTATTTAGCTATTTTTTACACAAACTAAAGTTTGCTGTTTTATTCTCCAATAGTTTGTTGCTGTGTTTGACCTTGTAAACAAACTACTGCAGAGGGAGTACTTGTGTAAGTAGGGCGGTGTAAATGGAACCTGTAGAGTGAGCTTTAATATAACACCAGAGAAAGCTGCCTGTGTTGTTTCCGTTGACATTATGACGCTTTCCTGTTATTGATGAAGTGGTTCGGGGTATTTCCTTTAGGCGTAAAAAGCACTGATAGGAATCCATTATCTCCACTAATGAGCCGTTTTAGAGGCTTTAGCCTCTCCCTGACCACATGCTATTGACCCGGAATGTGGGAAGGCATCTTCTTATAGTAACACGAGACTTATGTATTATCTGCTCTTAAAGGCTGAAGGAATGTTCGGTGTACATTGGATGCCAGACATTCACTGATACTTTGCTTCATTTGAATCAGATTTCACATTTTAGTGTTGCCAGTGTTCCCATGGTTAAAATGTCTGATCTAATCTAATCTTTACACGACTACTTAATAAAAGTGAATAAAGCAATGATGAGACCCACTAACTCCACACTACCTTTCTCCCCATGCTCAACCCATCTGTGTCAGCACAAACTTTGGGACACACCAACAGTCATTGTCTAATCAACATAATGATCTCTGTGTGATTTAACTTCGATGGCTCATCTTCCTCTGTTTGTTCTAGCAGAGGAGACAAACTCATTAGCACCATAAAGTGCAAAAATCTAAAACCAAAACACAGAATAAAAGATGAGGTGTTTTTGAAAAACTACTGAGAGAAAACTCTAGCAAACAGTTCAAATGGCTTCATATCAAACGTGGAGCTGGAGGAAATGAAAGGCAGATGTGATGGCATACCGTCGAACTAAAACAAACAACGTGCAAACACACATCTACAAAAGTTCCACAACTACACAATACATTATTTACCATTCATTTCTATGGGTCACAAAATAATCTGAAACACAACCAAAACAAACAGCAAAGTCACAAGCTTGATTTACTCATTGTGTGCTTTGAATATGGGACCAAATACTTAACTTTTTATTACTTTAATACAATACACATAAGTGAATTTGTCCCAATACTTTTGGTCCCCTAAAGTGGTAGGACTATGTACAAAAAGTGCAGTAATTTATAAACGGTTCACCCAATATGGATGATAATACCCTCAAATGAACCGTACTGGAGTGCAGAGCCAAAACAACAAAAAATATGTCACTGTCCCAATACTTTTGGAACTCACTGTACATTCTAATCAATATGTGACGGCATGGGAGAGGGGGCAGGATGTCTGACTCTCTAGCTCTCTCTCTCCTCGCACACTGATGTATGAAGTGTGTAAGTGCTATGAACCAATATCATCCGTCACAGAAAAACACCCCTCTATTTTAGTCCACTGGAAAATTCAACAGAAAACATGTTATAAATCATGCTCTATTTCATAGGAAATGTATGAGACAATATACAGCACTACATCTAAAGTTCAATATCCTTGCAATTGTGCCTATTTAATTGCCATTTTGTCATGTAGAATTAAACTAAGCTTCACAAACACTGTCACAAGCACGCACGCACACACAGAAAGACGGAGACAGACACAGTCACATAGAGAGTTTACACACACACATACAAACACATACATACTGTAGGGAGCGGGTTCACTTCATAGAGATCATGTTGCAGCGTTGCAGTTCCAGCTCTGTTGTGTCGTGTGACACTCCAGCTTCTGTTTATGCTGATAATACACACGTACACCAGAGTTGACAGGGCACTTCATCTGTTTTGATACATTCTCGGGCCCTGCTCCACTGGCACTATCGGAAATGACAATTTCTCACTTGAGGAAGATTATAAATATACAAAGAAACATGTTTTGTCTTCACAATACACATGTCAATTGTAAACGGCTCCATTGTCAGAACAAGACATTCCTTCATCTGACTTCACAGTATGACTGATGACAGCAGTGAGCAGCAAACTAGCTAGCGTTAGCATCTGAACCAACGTTGGCAGTAAGCAGATATTCCTATTCCAGACAACTCAGAGGATCATCTCTTTATGCTAACTACCCACAATCCCCCTAAAGTGCTTTAATTGTAGCGGCACATCGGTGGATGCAGACAGACACCCAGGTTCTGTGGTGTTGCATGTTCTGATACCCTGCTTGTGAGTTCAAATTCTCAGCATGCTGCCGTATGTTCAGGGTGGCAGGTAGCCTAGTGGTTAGAGCATTGGACTAGTAACAGAAAGGTTCCAAGATTGAATCCCGGAGCTGAGAAGATCATTTTAAAAAATCTGTCGTTCTGCCCCTGAACAAGTTAACCCACTGTTCTAGGCCGACATTGAAAATAAGAATTTGTTCTTAACTGACTTGTCTAGTTAAGTAAAGGTAAAATAAATGTTTAAAAAACATTTGGAGGGGGAACATAAACATTTAGAGAGGGGTGTTTGCCTGTGTGTGTTGCTGTGGTTGTTGGGGTCTCATGAGGTGAGGGTGGTTGAACTGAAATGACAAAATAACTTCATCAAAACTGGATGGGTTGATCGCTGTAGAGGGAGGGTGTGTGTTGTATATTTTCCGGAGAGGTTGGCTGAAGAGCCAGCCACTGTTGTGCTGCTGTGTTCTTGTACCGCTGAGGACCCAGGGGAAGCGCTGTCTCTATGACATCTCTCTCTCTCTTTCTCTCTCTCTCCCTTCTCTTATTCTCTCTCTCTCTCCCTCGTTCTCTCTCTCCCTCTATCTTGCTCTCCCTTCTCTTATTCTCTCTCTCTCTCCCTCGTTCTCTCTCTCCCTCTATCTTGCTCTCCCTTCTCTTATTCTCTCTCTCTCCCTCGTTCTCTCTCTCCCTCTCTCCCCTTCTCAGTTTCCTCTGTTCTTTGATCTGCTCCTCTGTTTGGCAGCAGCTGTTTGCCTCCTTCTGTGAGAAGATCACTGCACACGTTGGAGAAATGACAGAATTAAAGCTGGGGAACAAACAAAGTAACAAAGCCCAAACAGCCTTGCAGTCCATAAAATAGTTATTCATCTGAAAACTGAGATAAAACGATAAACAGCCAGCAAAACAGAAAAAAATACAGATCACACAGAAGTCTGTTAAAGACAATCAAACACTGAGACATTAAATCCATACTTTTAATCCAGTTGATGTAGCTATGTTTTAACAGAGCATCGCAATAGAGCTTGATTATATTCCTCTGGTTTATATTATGTATTATGGTGCCATGTTTCTGCATGCCCTTTTCAACACATACACACACACACACACATGCGTACACACACTCAGGGAGGTGACATGACAGAGTGGGCAGTACAGAATACATCAGCACCTCAACCGTGGCAGAGAGAAGAGGAGAGGAGGGGAGAAGAGGAGAGGAGGGGAGCAGAGGAGGAGAGATTTGGCACCCATGTGATTTGTTAGCTCCTGGGGCGTTTTTCTCCCTCTATCTATCCCTCACCCTCTCTGTTTTTTGACTATTCTCCTGAGCACTCAGTCCCTGACAGCGGCACCATGACAGGAAGTTTTTTTTCTTCATAGCAGCCTCTTTCCTCCCTCTCAGCAAAACAGGCTTCAGTCTGCTGCACTGGCCTGCTAGCACAAGCCTGTCTGAGGTCCCCCTCCCCCTCTGTCCCCCTTCTCACTCCCTCTCACTCTCAATCGGTCTCTCTTGTTGACTTTTATACTTCCTCTTTGCTCAGCCTTTCCCTATCATTCAGCTTCTCTCTCATTCCATCTATCCAGATTGGTGTTCCTTACACCCATCATCACTTCATGCGAATCACAACATGGTCACTTTCTGTGGGAGCGTTCTCTGCGCTTTGTCTATTTTCACCAGATTCACAATGAACCTACTGTCTCTGTGTCTCTGTGTGTCTGTCTCTCTCTGTGTCTCTGTGTGTCTGTCTCTCTCTGTGTCTCTCTCTCTGTCTCTCTCTGTGTGTCTCTCTCTCTCTCTCTCTCTCTCTCTCTCTCTCTCTCTCTCTCTCTCTCTCTCTGTCTCTCTCTCTGTCTGTCTGTCTGTCTGTCTCTCTCTCTCTCTCTCTCTCTCTCTCTCTCTCTGCTCTGCTCTGCTCTGCTCTGCTCTGCAGAGAGCCATTCAGAGAGGCTCCTCTCCTGTCTGACTCACAGAGAATTGTCTGGGAGGGTGTTGAGAAAACAGCTAACTGCTGATGGATTAGGAGATTTGCGATGTAATCTTCCCATAGTGGAAGAGCCCCCAGCCATGGATATGCTGTCATCGCTATTATTAATAAAGATATAAGGGATTAAATCAGCTAAATGAGTGAAAGTTCTCTCCCATTTTACAAAGCAAGCGTTTGTCCAACATCAACCCTTCCTTAAACCTGGGAAACACTATGCTATTGTATGTTTTTCTTCCATAAAGATGGAATTTTTTTACCTGGCAGATCAAATCCAAACTAGGTTGTAACAAGGGATGATAAAAGCCCACTGGGCAAAAACTAGTTGAATCAACATTGTTTCCACATCATTTCAACAAAAACATTATATGTGATGAGGTTGAATCAGCATGGAAAACTGATGGGATTTGAAAAAAGTAATCCATTTAAGGACATTTCATCTTTATTTCACCCAACGTTTAACTTTAATCTAATGACATGGTGAAATGTTTTGTTGATTTCACGTTGAATTCTCGTTACAACTCAACCAAATGTAAATCAAAACGAATCAAATCAAATCAAACTTTATTTGCCACATGCGCCGAATACAAGTGTAGACTTTACCATGAAATGTCTACTTACAAGCCTGTAACCAACAGTGCAGTTCAAGAAGAAAAACATATTTACCAAGTAGACTAAAATAAAAAGTACTAATAAAAAGTAACACAATAAGAATAACAATAATGAGGCTAAATACAGGGGATACCGATACCGAGTCAGTGTGCGGGAGTACAGGCTAGTTGAGGTAATTTGTACATGTAGGTGGGGGCGAAGTGACTATGCATAGGTAACAAACAAACAGCGAGTTTGGAGTCTCTCACAATTTTATGGGCTTTCCTCTGACACCGTTTATTATATATGTCCTTGATGGCAGGAAACTTGGTCCCAGTGATGTACTGGGCCGTTTGCACAACCCTCTGTAGCGCCTTAGGTCAGATGCCGAGCAGTTGCCATACCAGGTAGTGATGCAACCGGTCAGGATGCTCTCAATGGTGTAGCTTTTGGTGTAGCTTTTGAGGATCTGGAGGCCCATGCCAAATCTTGGTATGTTTGGACCATGATAGTTTGTTGGTGATGTGGACAACAAGGAACTTGAAACTCTCAACCCGCTGCACTAAGCCCCGTCGATGAGAATGGGGACCTGTTTGGCCCGCATTGTTCTGTCGTTCACGATTTTGTCTTGTTCACATTGAGGGAGAGGTTGTTGTCCCGGCACCACACTGCCAGTTCTCTGACCTCCTCCCTATAGGCCGTCTCATCGTTGTTGGTGATCAGGCCTACTACCACTGTTGTGTCATCAGCAAACTTAATGATGGTGTTGATGGTGTTGGAGTTGTGTTTGGCCACGCAGTCATGGGTGAACAGGGAATACAGGAGGGATTAAGAACACCCCAGTGTGAAGGATCAGCGTGGCAGACGTATTGTTGCCTACTCTTACCACCTGGGGCGGCCCGTCAGGAAGTCCAGGATCCAGTTGCAGAGGGAGGTATTTAGTCCCAGAGTACCTAAGTGATGAGCTTCGTGGGCACTATGGTGTTGAATGCTGAGCAGCATTCTCACATACAGTGGGGCACCAATTGTGCAAGTTCTCCCACTTAAAAAGACGAGAGAGGCCTGTAATTTTCATCATAGGTACACTTCCACTATGGCAGACAAAATTAAGAAAAAAAAATCCAGAAAATCACATTGTAGGATTTTTTATTATGGTGGAAAATAAGTATTTGGTCACCTACAAACAAGCAAGATTTCTGGCTCTCACAGACCTGTAACTTCTTCTTTAAGAGGCTCCTCTGTCCTCTACTCATTACCTGTATTAATGGCACCTGTTTGAACTTGTTATCAGTATAAAAGACACCTGTCCACAACCTCAAACAGTCACACTCCAAACTCCACTATGGCCAAGACCAAAGAGCTGTCAAAGGACAACAGAAACTAAATTGTAGACCTGCACCAGGCTGGGAAGACTGAATCTGCAATAGGTAAGCAGCTTGGTTTGAAGAAATCAACTGTGGGAGCAATTATTAGGAAATGGAAGACATGCAAGACCACTGATAATCTCCCTTGATCTGGGGCTCCACGCAAGATCTCACCCCGTGGGGTCAAAATGATCACAAGAACAGTGAGCAAAAATCTCAGAACCACAAGGGGGGACCTAGTGAATGACCTGCAGAGAGCTGGGACCAAAGTAACAAAGCCTACCATCAGTACCAACCTACGCCGCCAGGGACTCAAATCCTGCAGTGCCAGACGTGTCCCCCTGCTTAAGCCAGTACATGTCCAGGCCCGTCTGAAGTTTGCTAGAGAGCATTTGGATGATCCAGAAGAAGATTGGGAGAATGTCATATGGTCAGATGAAACCAAAATATAACGTTTTGGTAAAAACTCAACTCGTTGTGTTTGGAGGGCAAAGAATGCTAAGTTGCATCCAAAGAACACCATACCTACTGTGAAGCATGGGGGTGGAAACATCATGCTTTGGGGCTGTTTTTCTGCAAAGGGACCAGTACGACTGGTCCATGTAAAGGAAATAATAAATGGAGCCATGTATCGTGAGATTTTGAGTGAAAACCTCCTTCCATCAGCAAGGGCATTGAAGATGAAACGTGGCTGGATCTTTCAGCATGACAATGATCCCTAGCCAGTCTCCAGATCTCAACCCCATTGAAAATCTTTGGAGGGAGTTGAAAGTCCGTGTTGCCCAGCAACAGCCCCAAAACATCACTGCTCTAGAGGAGATCTGCATGGAGGAATGGGCCAAAATACCAGCAACAGTGTGTGAAAACCTTGTGAAGACTTACAGAAAACGTTTGACCTCTGTCATTGCCAACAAAGGGTATATAACAAAGTATTGAGATAAACTTTTGTTACTGACCAAATACTTATTTTCCACCATAATTTGCAAATAAATTCATTAAAAATCCTACAATGTGATTTTCTGGATTTTTTCTCTCATTTTGTCTGTCATAGTTGAAGTGTACCTATGATGAAAATTACAGGCCTCTCTCATCTTTTTAAGTGGGAGAACTTGCACAATTGGTGGCTGACTAAATACTTTTTTGCCCCACTGTAGGTGTTCCTTTTGTCCAGGTGAGAAACGGCGGTGTGGAGTACGATTGAGATTGCATCATCTGTGGACCTGTTAGGGCGGTATGCAAATTGGAGTGGGTCTAGGGTATCCGGGATGATGCTGTTGATGTGAGCCATGACCAGCTTTCCAAAGCACTTCATGGTTACTGATGTGAATGCCTCCGCGTCATCTGACCATTTCCATAATGAGCGAGTCACTGGTGCTTCCTGCTTTAGTTTTTGCTTGTAAGCAGGAATCAGGAGGATAGAATTGTGGTCAGATTTGCCAAATGGAGGGCGGGGGAGAGCTTTGTATTAATCTCTGTGTGTGGAGTAAAGGTGGTCTAGGATATTTTTTCCCCCTGATTGCACATGCTGGTAAAAATTTGGTAAAACTGATTTAAGTTTGCCTGCATTAAAGTCCCTGGCCACTAGGAGTGCCGCTTCTGGGTGAGCATTTTATTCTTTGCTTATGGCCTTATAGAGTTGGTTGAGAGCTGTCTTAGTGGCAGCTTCGCTTTGTGGTGGTAAATAGATGGCTACGAATAATACAGATGAGAACTCTATTGTTAGATAGTGTGGTAGACAGCTTATCATAAGGTACTCTACCTCAGGCGAGCAATACCTCAAGACTTCTTTAATATTAGACATTGCGCACCAGCTGTTCTTACCAGAGGTAGCATCTTTGTTCTTCCGGTGCACGGAAAATCCTGTCAGCTCTATATTGTCCGTTTCTTTGTTCAGCCACGTCTTGGTGAAACACAAGTTACAGTTTTTAATGTCCCGTTGGTAGGATAATCTTAATAGTAGGTCATCAATTTTATTTTCTAACGATTGCAAGGAGAATGGAGGGCATTGGGGGTTTACTCGCTGGCCTCCGGCTTCTCAGAAGGATCCCCGATCTGCGTCCCCTTTTCCAGCGCCTTTTCTTCACGCAAAAGGCGTGGATCTGGGCCTGTTCCAGCGAAAGCAGGATATCCTTCTTGTCAGACTCGTTAAAGGAAAAAGTTTCTTCCAGTCCGCTGTGAGTAACCGTTTTCTGATGTTCAGAAGTTTTTTTCGGTCACAAGAGATGGTAGCAGCAACATTATGTAAACAATACGTTTTTTTAAAAAGTTACACAAAACGCAAAAAATGTACAAACTAGCATAATTGGTTGGGAGAACGTAAAACATCAGCCGTGTTCTTCGGCGCCATCTTGATACTAGATGTTGAACTGACGTCTGTGCCCAGTGGGTGATATGTACTTTACGTAGACAGTAAAACCAGCAAATAGTTTGTAGTGATTGTATACACTACTTGGCTTGAAGATTAAGACATTTCAAATCAAATTTGGTCTGGGTACATTATATAGGTTAATACATGTATGTGGGGGTGGAGATTTTAGTACACTGGAGGTAGGAGGAATCAAAAGGAGCGGAGACCATTTGCAGAACAGTATGTAGCTCATTATACAGTATCTGAATTAAGAGTTGATGTTTAGTAGACTCACTATGACGGACCCAGGAGGAAAATGAAAGATTTACAGCACTTTGTAGATGATACATTTTAATATGGAAAGGTCTAGACTTCTACTGTAGGTCCACAACTGGCACGTCCTGACTGAGCCCAGAGAGAGAGAGAGAATATCGGTGCGGTGTGTCCAAGCATCTATTGACCCATCGCCTCCATGGCCTAACCAACCTTGCTCTTCAGACTAAATGGTCTTTGATAGTAGCTATTCCTCTCAATTACACATGAATGTCCTTTTGACGTGGCTCTTCAGACATCTGACATTCCATCCTAAAGCAATGAATATTTTGACATGTGTATGAGTGCTTCATCAGTGTGAGGACCGCAACTCTTAAATAGATAACATCCGACAGAATAAGGTCCTTCGTAAATAAGATGCTCTAGACAACAACAACAAAAATTGTTTAGAGTGAAATGATGGGTAAATTGGAAATATCTTAGAACTGCAGTTAGTGGACTTGATGGATGGAAAAGGAAGACTCATAGACGTTTCAGTTTTTTACATTGGCAGGGAAATCATACATGGAGCAGTTCGGGGTTTTCTTCTAAAAAAGAAGCCCTATTTCATAATATACATTGTAGACTGTAGATACTGAAGTGGATAATGAGTTCTTCCTTCCACAAAGGGACTGAGCCATTAGTCATACTGTTTGGTACATTTGTTGTATTTGACTCACAATCCCTGCTCGTATCTTTAACGGTTATAACCAACAGGAAATCAGTCTGATAATACAGTTGAAGTCAGAAGTTTACATACAGAAGTTTACATACACCTTAGCCAAATACATTTAAACTCAGTTTTTCACCATTCCTGACACTTAATCCTAGTAAAAACAGGATGCAGATACAGTTGAATATCTAGACTAAAGAGTAGACCATCTGGAGGCAGAAAGAGACAAATGCTGAGTCAGAGAGAAGGAGCGAATGTGAGTGGTTGGTCCCAGTGAAAAGATTAATCGACCTCTCTGGGACTGAGGACTATTGCCCTGCCAACCCCCTTGAGTTATAAGCATGCACCACCTGTATCAACCATCCTTAAATACCTAAGATTACCCTACTTTCCCTGAGGTACTATGCCATAAGTTATAACTATCCACTCCTATTGTACCAGCCTGCATATAGATACGGTACAACCTGCTCTCCCTGTATTAGTCTACTAGTCTAACTGTTTCTCAGTATGCCGTCTGTGGCGCATGTGATGGCGTTCATATCTAACCGAACAGCCATGACGCAGAGCGCCATGTGACACCTTTAGGCATCTGGGTGGGCTGCCATTATTACCAGCCTGTCCTTGGGAGCCAGGCATCCATCTCCTTTAAGTGGCATGACATAGCCAAGGTGATGATGTAATGAATGAGGCTGGCTGCATGGCATCGCAAGGTGACGCTGTATCTGCCTATCCCTGTCTGTCACACAGGGCATGTCGACTTGGCCTCTGCTGAGACAAGACAGGAGACAGGAGACAGGAGCGAGGCCTCAGAGATGTCCTGAGACTGTAACCTAAGAGTGACCTAACTGCCTCTGGACATACTGAGGTTGCATGACTTCCTACTGTGGCTCTAACACAGGAGGATGGTGGCACCTTAATTAGGGAGGACGGGCTCATGGTAATGGCTGGAGCGGATTCAGTGGACTGGTATCAAATATATCAAACACATGGTTTGTTGACATTTCATTAACTCCGTTTCAGCCATTATTCTGGGCTGGTCTCCCCTCAGCAGTCTCCGCTGAGCTCTAAGATAGGGTTCCATTTACTGTTGGTGGCAGAATTTACCCTTCGCTAAGCCCCGTCCCCATTGGTTCCTGTTGCAATCCCGGACAACATTTTCAAACCACTGGAAAAATCCCCTCACAATGATTTCAAAATGTGTTTTAATACCCAATGAAATTCAAATGACTACCCCCTAATCAGGTGACACTTACGTATGTTGTGTTGGACTGTCATTACAATTGATTCAAATTAAGTTTGTATTGTGGCTAGCCAGTGAATGACTCTGAATTCCCTATCAGCAAGCAGTCAAAGCTACTAACCACTTTCTGAGCCAACAATGCGTTCTAATTGTATTTTTTTAACATTTAACCTTTATTTAACGAAACAAGACAGTTAAGAACAAATTATTCATTACAATGATGGCCAACCCTGACCAAACTCGGACAACGCTAGGCCAATTGCGCACCACCCTATGGGATTCCCAAACACAGCCAGATGTGATGCAGCCTGGATTTGAACTAGGGTCTGCAGTGACGCCTCTTGCACTAAGAGGCAGTGCCTTAGACCGCTGCGGCACTCGGGAGCCCCAATCCTGATGTCGACAGAAAATGAGAGTTGTATTCATATCATGACATGGCTAACTTAGCTAGCTAAAATACATTAGAGAAATCTATTCATATTAAGTGAATAGCTAGCTTGCTAGCGTTAGCAACGTTTGGTGGTCAATGAGACTGAGCACTGGCTAACCAGCTGCGCTATCAAACAATGAAACAAAACATTAGAATAATTTCAGATTCTAAATAGACTCCATCAACAGGCTCTGCAATTCACCAAATACCCCTGGTGCACTGTTCAATTCATTAGCCTTTTAAATCTTTAAAAAAAGAAACTCAGTTTTTGCCATTGCATTCGCTTGCTTTCATGCATTTGAATTGTGAGCTTGTCTGAGGTTTTGGACTTGACAACAGTTGCTATCCATTGGAGTACTGCGATTGGTTGACCAACATTCTGTGGCGGGGCTTGGTTAAGGGTCCGTAGTGGCAGTGAATCTGGCTATGCTAGAGAGCTACTCTCTAATTCTTCTTAACCTGCTTAATATTTTATGCTGATGCTCTGGACTCTGGTCCAGTATTTCTGTAATAATTGCAAAGCGAGTGTAGGCAGTGATGGCAAAAAATCCCTATGCAGAAAATCCAATCCTATTTTGCTGTGATGCCCCATAGGAAAGTAGATGTTAGTCACAGTCTAGCTGCATTTCATCTTCTATGTCCATTCCTCTCATTGCCTCCTCTCTGCCAGAGAAGCTTAGAGGGGCTAAACTGGTGATGTGACACCAAGGCAGGCCAGCGTTATTCACCATCCAACCCAGACCCACCCAGCCACCGAGACCCAGCCACCCAGACCCACCCACCCACCCAGCCAGCCAGCCAGACCCAGCCAGCCAGCCACCCAGAACCAGCCAGTCACCCAGACCCAGACAGACAGATAGCCCTGCAACTGGAACTGCCCAACAACAGTCAACCATATGGACCAGGAGGTGGTCTTTGTCACCAGCCAAACAAGTAGGAAATTGATTTATTTGGCTTATCTGAAAACATAGACCCAATGTGGACCCAAATGATGTCCAAGTAGGTGTGAACAAAGCCCATATCATCAAGGACAATCAGAACACACATTTATCAAATATATCCTTTATCAGTCCCCTTCCAGGTTGACATGTATTGTCATGAATATTGCCCTGGAGGCAGCTCTGCAGAGTAGTCACCAGCTGGCACAGCCACAAAGATACAAAATTGGATTTTAAACCTTAACGCTAACCTTAACCACACTGCTAACCGTAATGCCTAATCCTAACCTTAAATGTAGAACAATATTTTTACGAAATAGCCCATTTTGATTTTGCAGCATATCCATCTATTGGAAATCGCTCAATTCTGCCTCCAGGTTCAGATTCATGACAATAAATGTCAACCTGCCCTCCAGTACCTCAGGTGTGGTGCCCAGTGATGTTGAGACTGGAGGCTGTAGGCTGTAGGCTGGAGGCTGGAGGCTGAAGGTGGTCAGCCTGACATGTGCTCTGGTGGACTGATGTTTGTCTCTAGCATAGGGCCAGATGTCGCTTAGCCTACTTCTGGTATGGAGTCGAAGCCCGGAGCTGATTTAATTGAAGTGGGCAGAGTGAGGACGGGAGAGACGATCAACCTCCCTCCCCCTCCCCCTCCCCCCACTACCACCACCATATCCCATCCTCCAGCCTGGTGATAGAGAGATGTAGAGTGAGTCCACTAATGGCATACCATCTGGCTGCAGTCTTCATCAAACCAGAGTAAATTATTCAGCTTCCCAAATTATTTAAAAGCCTGCTGAGGCGGTCAGAGGAGAAGGATGGACCTCAAGTGAAGTAGTCAAAGTTTTCCTTTCAATGTTTTCTTTAATTTCATCTACCTCCAACAGGCCCAAAGTGTGAAAGATGAATGACTTGCCAAGAGGTGCTGGTTAGAGAGTTTTACAGAATTCAAAGCTGTGAAGCCGCAGAGCCACTCGGTCTATTGTGAGATACGCCCATGACTCGATAACAGCCAATTAAATGAGGTTGGTAAATACAGCAGACTATTGCAACTACGGACTCTGAATTGAGTTTTACAGATGTGAGACCAGATATCCCGGAAACACTTCATTTCTATGCTCCTCCTCTGCAAACAAGTTGTGAATTAAGACTGTAACAGTATTACCACCACACCGGCAGTCAGGAGTCAGGAGTCATGACTGCGGTCAAATTCTCCAAAACTGTGCTCTGATTCCTGATGCTGCTGATGGTCATTAGTAGCCCACCAAACATGCTAACGGCCAGTCGCTAATGGCCGGTTCTCAGCGCTCTATTTTTTACCCTGCCTCTGTTCCGACATGTGCATGATAATGGCCCATTCTAAATAAAAACTAATTTCACAGAATAGTCTGATGGGTGAGAATATTATTACTTGTGCATGCATTTTATTGCGACTTTTTCAATCAGAGACACGTCATATAGCCTAGACCATAAGCCTATTTGTTTTGATAAGGTTTGCATCACAACTAAAGTGGCCAAATAACTCCAAACGTAGACTATAGGTCTAGGACCCTTGTAACACAGTTGGGGATCCTATAGAGCCTAGCAAGACATGTGTTCTTATAAGCTCAGTCATTGTACAATCACCTGTGAAAACAAAGTTTTGACTGGCCACTATTTAATTAAAAGAGGATCCCAGCTCTCTCATGCTGCTATATGTATTGCTCAGTTCTTAAAATGAAGCACATTAATCCTCTTGACAAATGGTGTAGCCTACCTGGCATATTAAAAACGTATCCACATGTAACCTCCATATGTATTCTTTTTTTGTGGGCCATTCTAAATCTAAAATAATTCCACACATATATTAGTAGGCTATATGTAAAGACCAAATTAAATTGAGAATAGTCTGATGGGTGAGACTATTTTCAAGGGCTTGTCAAATTCTGAATGAGAGACTGATGACGTGTGTGGAGCCTGGACAAGAAACAGAGTCGCAGCTTTGGAATGTATTAGAAATCAACACATATCGCCTAATGTTTGTATCCCAACTAAATATATAGGAGGACATGTTTCTTTAACAGCTCAACACAGAAAAGCCACATGGGCACACTCCCTCAGAAATAGTTTGAAGGAAATATTCAACTATGTTCAATTGTATTCTTCATACTATAAAATAATATAAAATAATGCCACGGAATTCTAAGCAAATATTAACAGAAGGACACCTCGGAATATGCTATTCTGTTCTTCTGAAATAGGCTACATTTTCTTCATATCATGTTTCTGTAGACCTGACTAAAATAAATAATAGATTTATTGTGATCGTGTATGTCAACCAGGGTAGCCTAGTGGTTAGAGTGTTGGACTAGTAACTGGAAGTTTGCAAGTTCAAACCCCTGAGCTGACAAGGTACAAATCTGTTGTTCTGCCCCTGAACAGGCAGTTAACACACTGTTCCTAGGCTGTCATTGAAAATAAGAATTTGTTCTTTTGAACCTTTATTTAACCAGGCAAGTCAGTTAAGAATAAATTCTTATTTACAATGGCGGCCTACCCCAGCCAAACCCTAACCCGGACGACGCTGGGCCAATTGTGCGCAGCCCTATGGGACTCCAAATCACGATCGGTTGTGATACAGCCTGGAATCAAACCAGGGATTGTATTGACAACTCCAGCACTGAGATGCAGTGCCTTAGACCGCTGTGCCACTCGGGAGCCCTTGAGTAAGGCAGCTACAAAATGCAGGTGTTTCCTAGCTCAGTGCTTTCTGTGGTGGTGGGGTAAGCCTGCAAAAAAATACAGAGCATTGCGCCGTGATTGGCTCAGTGTTCTGTCACTCATGGGGACACTACGTCACCGCCAAGTCTAAGGGTAGACCTTGAAAATTCTATCCCCTTGGGTGCTGCCATAGAGTTGCATTAGAAGTGCCCATCCAAGAAAGCTCAAGGTCATTGGCCAAAGATAAAATTATGTAAAATCACATTATATCTACAGTAGCTTTGATTAGACTGATCATGTCAAAATCATACTTTCAAAATCTTAGCTAGCAGTCATCATCATGAATCAAGTCAACAAGCTACTACCAAATCCTTTTGAATCCTTATCATATAAAGAGAAATAATGAAAAGAAAATATAGATAAAACATATCAGTGCTCATCAACTTTAACAATGAGTGGTCTGGAAGGAATCCGTGGTTAACTGCAAGCATTGCAAAGCAATCATTAGCCTGCTATTCAGTGATGGCTGGGCTGTGTGGTCCCAAGTCTAAAATTAAGGATTTACTTTCCTAGTTTAAAATTATAAGCATGATTTGTGCTGCGCTCAAAACAAGAATTAACTCAGAACTGCAAAATCTGACATTAGGTGAGTTCAAGAGAACTGGGAACGCAGGAAAAAAGAGCTACGATGACAAAGCCTGATGACAAAATTTGCCCACGAAGGACCGTCGTGCCACCTTCCTGTTCAAGTGAGCACAGCACAACAAAGTGAGTCCAAAAATGTCTTCTATAATATGCCAGGGAGATACAGTTGAAGTCGGATGTTTACAGCCAAATGCATTTAAACTCAGTTTTTCACAATTCCTGACATTTAATCCTTATAAAAACTCCCTGTCTTAGGTGAGTTAGGATCACCACTTTATTTTAAAAATGTGAAATGTCAGAATAATACTAGAGAGAATGATTTATTTCAGCTTTAATTTCTTTCATCACATTCCAGCTGGGTCAGAAGTTCACATACACTCAATTATTATTTGGTAGCATTGCCTTTAAATTTATTAACTTGGGTCAAATGTTTTGGGTAGCCTTCCACAAGCTTCTCACAATAAGTTGGGTGAATTTTGGCCCATTCCTCCTGACAGAGCTGGTGTAACTGAGTCAGGTTTGAAGGCCTCCTTGCTCGTACACACTTTTTCAGTTCTGCCCACAAATTTTGATGGCCACTCCAATACCTTGACTTTGTTGTCCATAAGCCATTTTGCCACAACTTTGGAAGTATGCTTGGGGTCATTGTGTATGTGGAAGACCCATTTGCAACCAAGCTTTAACTTCCTGACTGATATCTTGAGAGGTTGCTTCAATATATCCACAAAATGTCCCTTTTTATGATGCCGTCTATTTTGTGAAGTGCACCAGTCCCTCCTGCAGCAAAGCACCGCCACAACATGATGCTGCCACCCTCGTGCGTCACGGTTGGGATGGTATTCTTTGGCTTGTAAGCCTCCCCCTTCTTCCTCCAAACATAACATGGGTCATTATGGCCAAACAACTCTATTTTTTTTTAAATCAGACCAAAAAGTACAATCTTTCTCCCCATGTGCAGTTGCAAACCGTAGTCTGGCTTTTTTATGGCGGTTTTGGAGCAGTGGTTTCTTCTTTACTGAGCGGCGTTTCAGGTTATGTCGATATAGGACTCGTTTGACTTTTCTACCTGTTTCCTCCAGCATCTTCACAATGTAATTTGCTGTTGTTCTGAGATTGATTTGCACTTTTCGTACCAAAGTACGTTCATCTCAAGGAGACAGAACGCATCTCCTTCCTGAGTGGTATGATGGCTGCGTGGTCCCATGGTGTTTATACTTGCGTACTATTGTTTGTATAGATTAACGTGGTACCTTCAGGCCTTTGGAAATTGCTCCCAAGGATGAAACATACTTGTGGTCTACAATTTATTTTCTGAGGTCTTGGCTGATTTCTTTTGATTTTCCCATGATGTCAAGCAAAGAGGCCCTGAGTTTGAAGGTAGGCCTTGAAATACATCCACAGGTACACTTCCAATTGAATCAAATGATGTCAACTAGCCTATCAGAAGCTTCTAAAGCCATAACATAATTTTCTGGAATTTTCCAAGCTGTTTAAATGCACAGTCAACTTAGTGAATGTAAACAATTGTTGGAAAAATTACTTGTGTCATGTACAAAGTAGATCTCCTAGCCGACTTGACAAAACTATAGTTTGTTAACAAAAAATATGTGGAGTGGTTGAAAACTAGTTTTAATGACTCCAACCTAAGCGTATGTAAACTTCAGACTTCAACTGTATGTATACTGTAGCTTAGACATTGTAAATAAGAATTTGTTCATAACTGACTTGCGTAGTTAAATAAAGGTCAAATAAATAAATGTAATGTGCCTCACCCTAATAATTGTGTCTATTTTCACCTCTTAATTTATCCTACTGTTCTGACTTGGTTGTACACATGCAGCCTCTAGCCTGTTTTAGAGAAATATCATCATCAAATATTGTAAGAGCTTTCATTGTTTGCTTACATGCCCCCTTTATTTATCCTACAGTTCTGACTTGTACAGGGAGAACACTGTAAGAACTGCCCATGTTCTGAATTCTGTCGCTGTACATTTCAAAAGTGCTGAACAAAAAGTTATATATCCGCTTGTTGTCCCCTTATGCCATAGTTTGAACATCTCAATTGTCAGTAAAAACCACATTTGTTTAATCAACTCAGCCATATCAGCTATTTTTTTTAAATGTCATTAAATGAGGCTGAATTAACTGTTTCATTCAAGGCTCCTCTGATAGCCAGGTTTAGCAGTGGTAAGGTTTTGGGACTGCTGTTGGGACTCCACTGTTGGGACAGCTTTATGTAGGCCCTAACAGTTTGTGGGCACCATTTGTCACCATTATAGTGCAATTAATGTATTGTTTAGTGTTGTGTTGTGTAGTGGCTTTGCTGTCACGCACCCCACAGTTTATTTCTTTCCCCACCAAGATTTACATGCTAAAATTGCCACTGGAAAAATGCATATGTAATCATGTAGTAGCCGCGAAAGTGTTAAACAAATCAAAATATATTTTTGATTCTTCAAAGTAGCCACCCTTTGCCTTGATGACAGCTTTGCACACTCTTGGCATTCTCTCAACTAGCTTCATGGGGAATGCTTTTCCAACAGTCTCAAGAAACTAGGCGTATGTCGCGGGTCACTACTTCACCGGAGAGCCGTTTGAAAGTAAACATTACTACGAGATGATTACATGACCCATCAAGTTAGTCAGGTGTCTATTGTATTATCTATTGTATTATTAATGCCAAAATATTTGCATCTGGAATTTGTCTTTCAGCATTAGTAGAACACGCCTGACTCTCCTCCACCAGTCATACAAGGAGAATGGTCTAATGCCTCCCATCAAAAAGAGAGCTGGCCCAAGCAAGCACAGGTTACACCTGAAGCATGAGGACTTGCAGCAAGTGGTGAATTTCATCAACAACAACGCAGAGGATAATGCAATAGTGTTACCAGGACGCCACCCAGGACACAAACACTTTGGTGGAAAGCTGCTGCCATCCCATGTGACAAAAGCAGCAGTGTGGCATTGCTACAAGACATTGATGAAAACACTTGGTATGTAAACCATAAACAACACGTTTTGATTACTTAATTTACCTCCAACATGATTGCCACTACTTTTATTGATCTCACATTATTTCTGTACTTTCCAGAGGTACGTGAAGTCGGGCTGTGTGTTATCATTTTAACTTCCAGTTTCCAAGATGATGTTTCTGTATGCAGCGCTACTGCTCTGCCCATTTCTGGGTAAGTGAAACTTATCTGATAAAAATGACATTTTCTTTTCATTAACTTATCTTAATGTTATTTTACCTTTAATTAACTAGACAAGTCAGTTAAGAACACATTCTTATTTTCAATGACAGCCTAGGAACAGTAAGTTATTTCTGTTCAGGGGCAGAATGAGAGATTTTGTACCTTGTCAGCTCAGGGGTTTGAACTTGCAACCTTTCGGGTATTAGTCCAACGCTCTAACCACTAGGCTACCCTGCTGCCCCTGTCTGTGTGTTGTAGTGTGCCCCTGGCTATCCGTAAATTTAAAAAACATTAAACTTGTGCCATCTGATTTTCATATTATAAGCAATTTGAAATTATTCATACTTTTACGTTTGATACTTAAAAGTATATTTTTGCAATTAGATTTACTTTTGATGCTTAAGTATATTTAAAACCAAATACCTTTAGACTTTTACTCAAGTAGTATTTCTCTGGGTGACTTTTACTTTTACTTGAGCCATTTTCTACAAAGGTATCTTTACTGTATGACAATTGGGTACTTTTCCCACCACTGGCCAGGTCCCATCTACTTTTTAACTCCTCGCAAGTGTGGCTTGTTTGGTGTCTGCTGTGAAGGAATACCACATCAAGTCAACTACTTGATTGATGAAGGCATGTCATCCAGCCAAGGCAGCAGTGTAGTCAACTACATGCACCATTTCTTCACCAACTATGGAGTTGGGGAAACACGTGTGGACCTGAATTGTGAAAACTGCAGTGGCCAAAACAGTTTGTGCTCTGGTATTGTGCCTGGCGGACCGTGCACAAGTTCTATCACAGTCTGGACCTTCACTTCCTGATCACAGGCCACACCACAGTCTGGACCTTCACTTCTTGATCACAGGCCACACCACAGTCTGGACCTTCACTTCCTGATCACAGGCCACACCAAGTTTTCCCCCGACTTGTGCTTCGGCCTTATCAAGCAACGTTACAGAAAAGCCAGAGTGAACACTTTGTCTGAGATTGCTGGTGTTGTGAAGGACAGCACTGTGACGGGGTCAACATCCCACAGCTGGTTGGACTGGAGGATGGTATGGTGCTGGTGGAACGCTATGGCTGGCAACAACACCTGACTGCATACTTCAGGAAGCTGCTACAGTTCAAGCAGTACCAGCACTTCAGGTGAATATCATTTTCATTGCATTGTATGAGGTTATTCTTCTTATCTAAACTTGGAGGTGAATTGATGTTGTGCAAGGTTGTAATGTCTTAATTATTTTGGTTATTTCCTGTTTTCCAGCTTCAATGCTCTGGAACCTGGTGTTGTTGTCGACAAGGAGCGTTTGGACTCAGCCAGGTTTCAGCTGCTGCGCAACGCTGACATCCATCCGTCCCATAGATGGTCTGCCTGTACAAGGACCACCTGGACTGGACACAGTTAGACAAACTTATGTTTTGAGAAGTTTTGCGACGAAGGGGCTATGGACATCACATGCCCTGCATTAAAGACAAGGGCAGGACAGAAACAGGCTCTCCGAATACTGATTCCCTTGTTCATGCGTGGTTCGGACGGACCAGTCATCAGCACGCTCTGCAGTGACTCTATTCAAATGACTCTCTCCTAACACATACGTTGCTGCTACAATATTTTTTTTATCCCGCTGCTCAGCCACTATACCCCTGATTGTATGCAACTACCTCATCTATCACTGATATTGTTATTGATATTGTTCTTGTATATACTGTATATTATTTTATTTATATTGACACTATATATTTCTGATATTGCTGAGCACTTGTTGGCTGCTTTACCTTCACTCTGCAGTCCAACTCATCCCAAACCATCTCAATTGGGTTGAGGTCGGGTGACTGTGGAGGCGAGGTTATCTGATGCAGCACTCCATCACTCTCCTTGGTCAAATAGCCATTACACAGCCTGGAGGTGTGTTTTTGGTCATTGTCCTGTTGAAAAACAAATGATAGTCCCACTAAGCACAAACCAGATGGGATGGCGTAATGCTGCCAAATGCTGTGGTAGCCATGCTGGTTAAGTGTGCCTTGAATTCTAAATAAATCACTGACAGTGTCACCAGCAAAGCACCCACATACCTCCTCCTCCATGCTTCACATTGGGAACCACACATGTGGAGATCATCCATTCACCTACACTCTGTCTGACAAAGACACGGTGGTTGGAACCAAGAATCTCAAATTTGGATTCATCAGACCAAAGGACAGATTTCCACCAGTCTAACATCCATTGCTCGTGTTTCTTGATCCAAGCACGTCCCTTATTATTATTGGTGTCCTTTAGTTGTGGTTTCTTTGTAGCATTTTGACCATGAAGGCCTGATTCATGCTGTCTCGTCTGAACAGTTGATGTTGAGATGTATTTGTTACTTGAACTCTGTGAAGCATTTATTTTGGCTGCAATTTGAGGTGCAGCTATCTCTAATGAACTTATTCTCTGCTGCAGAGGAAACTCCGGGTCTTCCATTCCTGTGGTGGTCCTCATGAGTGCCAGTTTCATCATAGCGCTTGATGGTTTTTGCGACTGACTGAACTTCATGTCTTAAAGTAATGATGGACTGTCGTTTCTCTGCTTATTTGAGCTGTTCTTGGCATAATATGGACTGGGTCTTCTGTATACCACCCCTAATTTGTCACAATACGACTGATCCACTAAAACACATTAAGAAGGAAACAAATTCCACAAATTAACTTTTAACAAGGCACACCTGTTAATTGAAATGCATTCACCAAATCAAAATCAAATCGTATGTCACGTGCACCGAATACAACAGTGAAGTGCTTACTTACAAGCCCTTAACCAACAATGCAGTTAAGAATAAATACCTACAATTTATTTTTTAAATACAAAAAAAATACAAATAAAAAATAATAACAGGTGAACAAATAATTAAAGAGCAGCAGTAAAAAAACAATAATGAGGCTTATACAGGGTGTACCTGGTATAGAGGTCCTGGATGGCAGGAAGCTTGGCCCCAGTGATGTACTGGACCGTACGCACTACACTCTGTAGTGCCTTGCGTCTGAGGCCTAGCAGTTGCCATACCAGGCAGTGATGCAACCAGTCAGGATGCTCTCAATGTTGCAGCTGTAGAACCTTTTGAGGATCTGAGGACCCATGACAAATCTTTTCAGTCTCCTGAGGGGGAATAGGTTTAGTCGTGCCCTCTTCACGATTGTCTTGGTATGCTTAGACCATGTTAGTTTGTTGGTGATGTGGACACCAAGGAACCTGAAGCTCTCAACCTGTCCACCATGATGCTGGTTGCGGGGAATGCCAAGAGCGTACAACGCTGACTCTCCATTTTGTAAAAAATAAATCAAATACAAACAAGAAGGAAACAGACTTTTTCTCACCCCCAGCACTTATACACAAGAGAGTGTGTTGTATAAGGGCAAAGGGTGGCTTCTTTGAAGAATCTCAAATATAAATTATATTTGGATTTGTTTCACACTTTTTTGGTTACTACATGATTCCATAAGTGTTATTTAATAGTTTTGATGTCTTCACTATTATTTTACAATGTAGAAAATAGTAAAAATAAATAAAAACCCTAGAATGAGTAGGTGTCCAAACGTTTGACTGGTACTGTATACTGTGTATATTATTTGTTGTTTTGTTTCCTGTTTGGAACCCAGGAAGAGTAGCTGCTGCCTTGGCAATAAAATGCTAAATATTAACTGTACGCAAATCCAACTGTTTTTAATACAGATTCAGGCTACAGGCCTATTCAGAGCAGTGTAAGATGGAGACCTAGTTGATAATGAGGAATGCGAAGCCCAGTTCCGTCATGTAGCTGAAGACAGGGTGGATATAGCTGTCCTTCTGGGTAGGTGTCCTGGCAGGGATGACTGATTGAAATTCCATGTCCGTATACATCTGACTCAATCCGCGTCCACTCAGCAAAGAGGGAATAAATCTGCTTGTCCCGACCGTCCCTCAACAGGCCCCCAAAAGTCTTTAATAACAGGCCCAAGCTGCCTGCAGTGCTGGAGCGCTGATTGTTTTGAGTGAAAACAGATGTGTTTTTTTTTTATAGCACTGCAGCCTCTGCCTCACTGGTGGAGCGGAGTAGGCCTAGCTCTGTCACAAGGCCCACCATGTTGTCTTCCTTAAACATCCAGCGGCTGGATGAGTCCAGCTGACTCTCCATTTTGTAAAAAAAACGAATAAAATACAAACAAGAAGGAAACCTTTTTTTCTTGCCACAACCCTCATACAACACACAAGAAAGTCTAGATGAGCATATTCATGCCGCAAGGCCCCAATGAAATAAAACACCAGCACCATGCCTTTAATGTGCGCCAAAATGCCAGCCATTTTTATTTCATCTGGTTTTTTTTTGTTGTTTTTTTATTTTTTTTATTTGCTGAACACAGCTCCACACAGCCGCCATGCACTCACATACAGGTTAGAGGTCACAGTCAGCCAATGGGTTATTAGAGGCATTCAGCTTAATTGCCTGTGACACATGATTGCCATAATTTGCCTGAGTTTTTGAAAGCTGCAAGTAAGGTAGTTTGCCTCTCATTGGGAAATATGGGAAATTTAAATAAAAATTGTAAATTGTAAATCACTGCTAATTTATTTCCTGTTAACGGTCCCAAAGGCCTCATGGGGAGAGAAATGCCTCTGCAGCGGGGGAACAAACCAACAGTGTCTCCCACAAGATCCTCAGTGACTGATATTTTCTAGTGATTTGTTTAAACAGTTTCAAATGTCCCCCCTGTGCTCCCTCCCTCGTGGCACATGTGGTGTGTGTCCTGAGGGGCCCCTGAGCGCTGATCAGGTTCCCCTGCGGCCCTGAAGTTTTAATCAAAGCAAGACGGGGCGACTCAGAACGGGCCCTCACACCGCCCTGCTGCCTCTCATGTGACAGACATGCAAGAGGCCAACCCTGCGCTCTCTCTCTCTCTCGTCCCTTTATCGTTCTCTCTGACTCAGCCATTGGGAGTCCCTAGCTGTTTGGTCCCACCCAGCCCAATGTCTGCCGGCTGAGTCAGGAAGGAAATATTGACCCTGTGCTAGTGTGAAGAGGTCTCAATCTCCAGGTCAGACTGAAAGCCGTGAAGTGGGCGGGGTCATGTATGGAAGTGTTTATGCACATCACTCATAGGATGCCACTAGCAAACTAAACTCCACTCCATGGTGAAGGTGAATACTTCAAATATTTGAATCATGAAAAGCCCACCTAGGGCTGTGGTTGTCATGAAATTTTGTAAGCTGGTTATTGTCATGCAAAAGACTGACGGTCTCACGGAAATTGACCATGAATTAACATAAACACGTTTAGCATCACCGGGCCTCCACACATAAAAGCTGCTGATGCACCCCTTTGGTACAGCTACATTTTTAAAAGTATTTTTTTAAAGCAATTTAATGTACACCTTCTAAATAAGTCCATCATTTACTTTACTCAGGTCTAAAGAAACATTTTGATATGAAGAAAATGTATTTCAGGTGAACAGAATATGAGTTGGTCTACTATAGACCTATGTTGTCTGGCTATGCTCCATGCCATAGGCTGTAGGCTTGTTCATTTAGCTGACAAGACATGCTTATAAGTCCCATGCCATTATTTAATTTCATATTATTTTATCGTAAGAAGAATATAATTTAACCTAGCTGAATAAAATAGAAATCATATTTTCCCCATTACAGAGCAAGTGCACATATGAAAAGGCTATCTTAAGCATAAAAGTGATCATTTCAAACAAGTCCTCTTAAGGATCTGACCTTTTGTTTTTCAATTTTCACCTAAAATTACATACTCAAATCTGACTGCCTGTAACTCAGATCCTGAAGCAAGGATATGCATATTCTTGGTACCATTTGAAAGGAAACACTTTGAAGTTTGTGGAAATGTGAAATGAAAAGTCAATACAAAAAAAAACATGCGTTTTCAAAAATAAATGTAATGTCATCATCTTTGAGATGCAAGAGAAAGGCCATAATATGACATTGCAGTTTAGGAGCTATTTAGAGTTTGGCCACTAGATGGCAGCAGTGTGTGTGCAACGTTTCAGATTGATCCAGTGAAGCATTGCAATAGTATTGGACAATATTTTGTACAATAGTCTGTCCAAATGTGTAGAATTGGTCAATTGATACATTTTCAAGTACATAACTATAGAGAACATACAAAAATGTTATGGTAATACAAAATGTAAGTTTACACACTCCCAGGAATGTCATACATGATGGATCATTAGCTTATACTAGAGGTCGACCGATTATGATTTTTCAACGCCGATACCGATGCCGATTATTGGAGGGCCAAAAAAGACGATACCGATTAATCGGACGATTTTTCAATGTTTTTTATTTGTAATAATGACAATTACAACAATACTGAATTAACACTTATTTCAACTTAATATAAAACATCAATAAAATCAATTTAGCCTCAAATAAATAATGAAACATGTTCAATTTGGATTAAATCATTCAAAAACAAACTGTTGGAGAAGAAAGTAATATGTGCCATGTAAAGTATGTGCCATGTAAAAAAGCTAACGTTTAAGTTCTTTGCTCAGAACATGAGAACATATGAAAGTTGGTGGTTCCTTTTAACATGAGACTTCAATATTCCAAGGTAAGAGGTTTTAGGTTGTAGTTAATATACACTGCTCAAAAAAATAAAGGGAACACTTAAACAACACAATGTAACTCCAAGTCAATCACACTTCTGTGAAATCAAACTGTCCACTTAGAAAGCAACATTGATTGACAATAAATTGCACATGCTGTTGTGCAAATGGAATAGACAACAGGTGGAAATTATAGGCAATTAGAAAGACACCCCCAATAAAGGAGTGGTTCTGCAGGTGGTGACAACAGGCCACTTCTCAGTTCCTATGAGCATGGAGGTGCTACCAGGAGACAGGCCAGTACATCAGGAGACGTGGAGGAGGCTGTAGGAGGGCAACAACCCAGCAGCAGGACTGCTACCTCCGCCTTTGTGCAAGGAGGAGCAGGAGGAGCACTGCCAGAGCCCTGCAAAATGACCTCCAGCAGGCCACAAATGTGCATGTGTCTGCTCAAACGGTCAGAAACAGACTCCATGAGGGTGGTAATGAGGGTTCGACGTCCACAGGTGGGGATTGTGCTTACAGCCCAACACCGTGCAGAACATTTGGCATTTGCCAGAGAACACCAAGATTGGCAAATTTGCCACTGGCGCCCTGTGCTCTTCGCAGATGAAAGCAGGTTCACACTGAGCACGTGACAGACGTGACAGAGTCTGGAGACGCCGTGGAGAACGTTCTGCTGCCTGCAACATCCTCCAGCATGACCGGTTTGGCGGTGGGTCAGTCAGTTTGTGGGGTGGCATTTCTTTGGGGGGCCACACAGCCCTCCATGTGCTCGCCAGAGGTAGCCTGACTGCCATTAGGTACCGAGATGAGATCCTCAGACACCTTGTGAGACCATATGCTGGTGCGGTTGGCCCTTTGTTCCTCCTAATGCAAGACAATGCTAGACCTCATGTGGCTGGAGTGTGTCAGCAGTTCCTGCAAGAGGAAGGCATTGATGCTATGGACTGGCCCGCCCGTTCCCCAGACCTGAATCCAATTGAGCACATCTCAATGTTGCACCACAGACTTTCCAGGAGTTGGCGGATGCTTTAGTCCAGGTCTGGGAGGAGATCCCTCAGGAGACCATCCGCCACCTCATCAGGAGCATGCCCAGGCGTTGTAGGGAGGTCATACAGGCACGTGGAGGCCACACACACACTACTGAGCCTCATTTTGACTTGTTTTAAGGACATTACTTCAAAGTTGGATCAGCCTGTAGTGTGGTTTTCCACTTTAATTTTGAGTGTGACTCCAAATCCAGACCTCCATTGGTTGATAAATTTGATTTCCATTTATAATTTTGTAATTTTGTTGTCAGCACATTCAACTATGTAAAGAAAAAATTATTTAATAAGAATATTTCATTAATTTACATCTAGGATGTGTTATTTTAGTGTTCCCTTTATTTTTTTGAGCAGTGTAGTATTTATAGGACCATTTCTCTCTATACCATTTGTATTTCATATATCTTTGACTATTGGATGTTCTTATAGGCATTATTGTATTGCCAGTGTAACAGTATAGCCTCCGCCCCCCTCCTCGCTCCTACCAGGGCTCGAACCAGGAACACATCGACAACAGCCACACTCGAAGCATCGTTACCCGAAGAGCTGCTGGCAAAACGCACACAAGTGCAGTTTGAATGAATGATTACGGGCCTGCTGCTGCTCAGTCAGACTGCTCTATCAAATCGGACTTAATTATAACATAATAACACACAGAAATACGAGCCTTTGGTCATTAATATGATCGAATTTGGAAACTATCATTTCGAAAAGAAAACGTTTATTATTTCAGTGAAATACGGAACCGTTCTGTATTTTATCTAACGGGTGGCATCCCTAAGTCTAAATATTCTTGTTACATTGCACAACCTTCAATGTATGTCATAATTACGTAAAATTCTGGCAAATTAGTTCGCAATGAGCCAGGCAGCCCAAACTGTTGCATATACCCTGACTCTGCATGCAATGAACGCAAGAGAAATTACACAATTTCACCTGGTTAATATTGCCTGCTAAACTGGATTAGTAGTTATAACTAGTGATTATGATTGATTGTTTTTTATAAGATATGTTTAATGCTAGCTAGCAATTTACTTTGGCCTCTACTGCATTCGTGTAACAGGCAGGCTACTCGTGGAGTGCAATGGTTAGGGCGTTGGACTAGTTAACTGTGCGGTTGCAAGATTGGATCCCCTGAACTGACAAGGTGAAAATCTGTCGTTCTGCCCCTGAACAAGGCAGTTAACCCACAGTTCCTAGGCAGTCATTGAAAATAAGAATGTGTTCTTAACTGACTTACCTAGTTAAATAAAAGATATTTAAAAAAAGATATATAAAAAATGAATACAGATTTCCGATTGTTATGAAAACTTGAAATCAGCCCTAATTAATCGGCCATTCCGATTAATCGGTCGACCTCTAGCTTATACATTAACTTTCACACATCTAGATGGCTGGGTGAGGTGGGTGTGGAGCCAGAGACAACAGGGGTTCAAACTATAGAACCCAGTTCCTACATTTCAATATAAAAATGTATTTTATCAAACAAAACTATGCTACATTTTATCTCTGGAACCCTCAGGATTACAAATCAGAGCAAGATTACTGAATGTAAGTACATTATTTACCATCAGAGGTGAACATATCAAACCAGTTGCCGTCATATGTTTTTTGGTGTTATGCAATCTCCTCAAAAAATAGCATGGCATTTTTTCACTGTAATACCTACTGTAAATTGGACAGTGCAGTTAGATTAACAAGAATGTAAGCTTTCTGGAACCAAGTGAAATCTGTTCGGAAACATCCATAGTAACATGTTTTCGTAACAAAACATATTTCACTAAACTGTTGACAGCCTGTCTGCGTGCTCGAGAAAGGAATTAAAGAGAGCGAGGAGGAAATGGAAACGCATGGTGGTGAGATAGTGTTCTGTATACAGTGGAGCAAAAAAGTATTTATCCAGCCACCAATTGTGCAAGTTCTCCCACTTAAAAAAATGAGAGAGGCCTGTCATTTTCATCATAGCCAAAGAGAGGAGTCAAAAAGCACAAATAGAGATACAATGAATCACTAAACTTTGATGATCTTCATCAGATGACACTCATAGGACTTCATGTTACACAATACAAGTATGTTTTGTTCGGTAAAGTTCATATTTATATCCAAAAATCTACTTTACATTGGCGTGTGTTACGGCTTTCTTCTGTTGAAGGAGAGTCGGACCAAAATGCAGCGTGGTTAGTTCAATACATCTTTAATAAAGAAAAAACACGAACAATACAAAAACAACAAATGGAAATGTAAAAACCTATACAGCCTATCTGGTGACAACTAACACAGAGACAGGAACAATCACCCACGAAATACTCAAAGAATATGGCTGCCTAAATATGGTTCCCAATCAGAGACAACGATAATCACCTGACTCTAATTGAGAACCGCCTCAGGCAGCCATAGACTATGCTGGACACCCCACAAAACCCCAAGACAAAAACACACCACAAAAACCCATGTCACACCCTGGCCTGACCAAATAAATGAAGACAAACATACTATACTTCGACCAGGGCGTGACAGCGTGTTAAGTTCAGTAGTTCCAAAACATGCAGTGATATTGCAGAGAGCCACATGAATTCATAGAAATACTCATAATGAATGTTGCTGAAAATTCAAGTGTTATGCATGGAACTTTAGATACACTTCTCCTTAATGCAACCGCTGTGTCAGATTTTTTTTTTAAATACGGAAAAAGCATAATCTGAGAACGGCGCTCAGAACCCAAACTAGCCAGAGAAGTATCCGCCATGTTGGGTAGTCAACATTATTCATATATAGCATTATAAATATTCACTTACCTTTGATGATCTTCATCATAATGCACTCCCAGGAATCGCAGTTCCACAATAAATGCTTGTTTTGTTCGATAATGTCCATCATTTATGTCCATTTATGTCCAAATAGCTTATTTTGTTAGGGCGTTTGGTAAACAAATCCAAAAGCGCATTCTGGTCCAGTCGGACGAAAAGTTAAAAAAGTTATATTAAAGGTCGAAGAAACTTGTCAAACTAAGTATAGAATCAATCTTTAGGATGTTTTTATCATAAAAGTTCAATAATGTTCCAACCGGAGAATTCCATTGTCTGTAGAAAAGCAATGGAACGAGCGATACCTCTCAAGTGAAAGCGCATGACTGAGAACGAGGCTGCTGGCAGACCCCTTAGTCAAACAGCTCCCATCCGGCCCCCCTTCACAGGAGCAGCCTAACACAACGTTCTAAAGATGGTTGACATCTAGTGGAAGCCTTAGGAAGTGCAAAATAATCCATATACCACTGTATATTCGATAGGGGTGAGTTCAAAAACAAGAAACCTCAGATTTCCCACTTCCTGTTTGGATTTTTTCTCAGGTGTTTGCCTGCCATATGAGTTCTGCTATACTCACAGACATCATTCAAACATTTGTAGAAACTTCAAAGTGTTTTCTATCCAATACTAATAATAATATGCATATATTAGCATGTGGGACTGAGTTGGAGGCAGTTCACTCTGGGCACGCTATTCAGCCGAAAGTGAAAATGCTGCCCCCTATCCCAAAGAAGTTAACATTCACAAGGCTGCAGGCCCAGACAGATTACAAGGATAGAACTGACTAGCTGTCTACACTGACATTTGTCCCCTCACTGACCCAGTCTGTTATACCTACATGTTTCAAGCAGACCACCATAGTCTGTGTGCCCAAGAATGCCACAGTAACCTGTCTAAAGGAGTATTGCCCCGTAGCACTCACATCTGTAGCCATGAAATGCTTTAAAATGCTGGTCATGGCTCACATCAACACAATCATCCAAGTCACCCTGGACCCACTTCAATTTGCATACCGCCCCAACAGATCCATAGGTGACACAATCTCTATTGCACTCCACACTGCCCTCTCCCAGCTGGACAACAGGAACACCTACAGTATGTGAGAATGCTATTTATTGACTACAGCTCAGCTTTCAACTCCATAGTGCCCTCCAAGCTCATCACTAAAATAAGGACCCTGGGACCAAACACCTCCCTCTGCAACTAGATCCTGGACTTCCTGACAGGCCGCCCCCAGGTAGTAAGGGTAGGCTACAACACGTATGCCACACTGATCCTCAACACGGGGCCCCTCAGGGGCTTGTGCTTAGTCCCCTGCTGTACTCCCTGTTCACCCATGACTGAGTGTCTGCGCAAGACTCCAACACCATCATTAAGTTTGCTGATGACATGATTGATGGTGGTACTCACAATCACCAACAACAATGAGACACCCTATAGGGAGGAGGTCAGAGACCTGGCAGTGTGGTGACAGGAGAACAACAAAATCTCCCTCATCGTCAGCAAAGGAGCTGATCGTGGACTACAGGAAACAGAGGGCCGAGCACACTCCCATTCTCATTGACGAGGCTGTAGAGGAGTGGGTCGAGAGCTTCAAGTTCCTCTGTGTCCACATCACTAAGGATCTATCATCGTCCACAAAAACCAGCACAGTTGTGAAGAGGGCAAGACAACGCCTCTTCCTCCTCGGGAGGCTGAGAAGATTTGGCATGGGCCCTCAGGTCCTCAAAAAGTTCTACAGCTGCACCATTTAGAACATCTTGACTGGCTGCATCAAAATGTGGTATTGCAATTGGTTGGGTTACGAGCAAAAGGCGCTACAGAGGGAAGCCTCCTGCCATCCAGGACCTCTATACCAGGCAGTGTCAGAGGTAGACCCTAAAAAGTTTCAAAGACTCCAGTCACCCAAGTCATAGATGGGTTTTCTCTGCTGCCGCAAGTCTGGAACTAACAGAACCCCGAACAGCTTCTTCCCCAAGACTGCTAAATAGTTACTTAAATAGTTAACCAAATAGCTACCTTGACTGTCTGCATTGACCCTTTTTGCACTAACTTTTTTGACTCATCACATACGCTGTTGTTACTGTTTATTATCTATCCTATTGCCTAGTCACTTTATTCCTAGTTACAGTGCCTTTGGAAAGTATTCCGACTCCTTGACCTTTTCCACAATTTGTTACGTTACAACCTTATTCTAAAATGATTTAAATAAAAACGTCCTCAGCAATCTACACACAATATTTCTAATTTTTACAAATGTATTACAAATAAATACCTTATTTACATAAGTATTCAGACCCTTTGCTAAGAGACTCAAAATTGAGCTTAGGTTCATCCTGTTTCCATTGATCATCCTTGAGATGTGTTACGTTCCCCAGTTTCTGTGTTATGGGTTTGTATGTGTGTGTATTTCAGGAAATGGCTTTCTGGAATCCTAAAGCAGCTGATTGGTCGGCCCCATCGCTGATTGGAGCTCTGACACCTCCCTCTTGTCTGGGGAAACAGCTGTCTCTTCAATGACCAACTCCTTCTCCAGCTTGATAAAAGCCAGTGTTCCTTCATCTCGGGGGGAGAGCTTATTTTTATGTCCTGTGTTGGTTGTTGGTCAGTGAAAGTTTTGCTGATGTTATTTTGTAGCCGCTCATTCAGAGGTACGTGTATGCCAATAGGACTTAATGTTTTGGTTAATTGAAATAGTTCACGTAAATTATTGGTAAGGTATTCTGTTTAATTTGTTCCCAGGAGGGGAAGGGGAACGCACCCTTGGAGTGTTTAGGCAAGAGGCCTGAGGGCATACATAACCAGTAGTATTTCATCTGTCTACGTATACTAGGTAAGACCTGGGTTGACCACCCCGTGTATTTTGGTTAGCGCGCCAGGTAGTGCTAAAGGTTAGATAAGAAGTGGGAAGGCAGGCAAGGTAGGAGAGGGGACTGCTTCATTTTTACTTTCTTTATTTTGGTTCCATCCAGCCCCTTTTCCCCACATTACCGTGTTAAGGAACAATACATTCCCTGTAAACTGTATTTTTCTCTGCCTCTGTCATCCTTCCCCACACCTACGATCACATACTTTTTCACTCCACGGGGAGTTGAGATGTAGCTGGGTGTTGGGTCCCTCATCCAAGAGGCATACGTAACAAGATGTTTCTACAACTTGATTGGAGTCCACCTGTGGTAAATTCAATTCATTGGACATCATTTGGAAGGCACACAATTGTCTATATAAGGTCCCACAGTTGACAGTGCATGCCAGAGCAAAAACCAAGCTATTAGGTTAAAGGAATTGTCCGTAGAGCTCCGAGGCAGCATTGTGTCGAGGCACAGATGTAGGAACGGGTAGCAAAAGATTTCTGTAGTATTGAAGGTCCCCAAGAACACAGTCGCCTCCATCATTCTTAAATGGAAGAGGTTTGCAACCACCAAGACACTTCCTGGCGCTGTCCGGCCAGCCAAACTGAGCAGGAAAGAAGGGCCTTGGTCACGACAACGGCGAAATAAATTCCAAATTATATCCATAATATAATACATGACTAGTTGTCTAGTACGTTCGGAACAGAGAGTAAAAGGAGCAGGTTTCTGGGCACGGTAGAATAGATTCAATGCATAATGTACAGACAAAGGTATGGTAGGATGTGAATACAGTGGAGGTAAACCTAGGCATTGAGTGACGATGAGAGAGGTATTGTCTCTAGAGACATCAATTAAACCAGGTGAGGTCACCGCATGTATGGGAGGTGGGACAAGAGGGTTAGCTGAGGCATATTGAGCAGGGCTGGAGGCTCTACCGTGAAATAAGACAATAATCACGAACCAAAACAGCAATGTACAAGGCATATTGACATTAGGGAGAGACATCCGTAGCCGAGTGATCATAGGGTCCAATGAGTAGCTGGACGGGCTGGAAACACGGCGAATTAGACAGCTAGCGGGCCGGGGTTAGCAGGCTAGCAGATGGGCCTTAGAGGGACGTCGCGATGGAATAAGTCTGTTGTAGCCCCCTCGTGCGGTTATGTCGGCAGACCAGTCGTGATGGATCAGCAGGGGTCCGTGTAGTAAAAGGGTCCAGGCCAATTGGAAAAATAAGTATAGTAGCCCAAGAAATTGACTGATGGACCACTTCAGCTAACACTTCAACTAAATCGGACAGTGCAGTTAGATTAAGAATAATTTAAGCTTTCAGCCAATATAAGACACTTATATGTACCTAAATGTTTAAAATCCATAATATTTATGATTATTTATTTGAAATTTCTAGTTTCACTTGAAGTTGTTCCGCTAGCGGGACACTTATCCCTGTTAACAAACCTCCAAATGAGTGTCAATGCCATACAACACTCCTTCCGAGGCCTCCAACTGCTCTTAAATGCTAGTAAAACTAAATGCATGCTCTTCAACCGATTGCTGCCCGCACCCGCCCACCCGACTAACATCGCTACTCTGGACGGTTCTGACTTAGAATATGTGGACAAACACCTAGGTGTCTGGTTAGACTGTAAACTCTCCTTCCAGACTCACATTAAGCATTTCCAATCTAAAATTAAATCTAGAATCGGCTTCCTATTTCGCACCAAAGCCTCCTTCACTCATGCTGCCAAACATACCCCTTTAAAACTGACTGTATGCTCTCGTTGGCTGGCACTCACTACATATTTGTCGCCAAACCCACTGGCTCCATGTCATCTATAAGTCTTTATTTATTGCCTTACCTCCCTAATCTTACTACATTTGCACACCCTGTTCATAGATTTTTCTATTTTGTTATTGACTGTACGTTTGTTTATCCCATGTGTAACTCTGTTGTTGTTTTTGTACTGCTTTGCACTGCTTTGCTTTATCTTGGCCAGGTCGCAATTGTAAATGAGAACTTGTTCTCAACTGGCCTACCTGGTTAAATAAAGGTGAAATAAATAAAAAAATAGCTGTGCGAAGTTGCTGGATGTTGGCAGGAACTGGAACACACTTTCGTACACGTTGACCCAGAGCATCCCAAACATGCTCAATGGGTGACGTCTCGTGAGTATGCAGGCCATGGAAGACTTGGGTCATTTTCAGCTTCCAGGAATTGTGTACAGATTGTGGCAAACCTCTTCAAGGTTAGGAGCATTTGTCACAAACTAAGTGGTAAATTGTCACCAAATCACCCAAGAATGAGAGTTCTTTCTTACAGGACAGTACCTGTGTGTTTGTTTCTCCGTCCTGGTCCACCCAGGCCGTAGGCGAGGTCAAGGATAGCAGGGTTCGGTACACGAATCGGGTTCTCGGTAGGTCCAGGTCCAAACGCCAACAGGTAAGTCCAAAACAATCCAGCTCATACACGGTAAATCCAGCCAATCTCTATAGTCTCTTTCTCTATTGTTCATAGCTCCTTCCAGCACTCTCTCTTCCTCTTCCTGGTTTTTCTTGACCCTTTATATGTGAGTCGGCTCCACCTTCTATGGGTTCCCCTTGGTTCTGGGACGTTTTGGCGGTCGGCCATTTTGTGATCTGTAGTTCTGACAGGGGAGGCCATTTTAGTGATCGGGCAGAGCCCGTTTATTAGTTCTGCTCTCACATATCTGCCACTTATCACTCGACCCCCTTCTTTGCCACATATCTCTCCCCCTAGATCCGACCCCCTAGGTCGGGCTACCGCCTCAAAATATGCATGCATGCGGGATAACCCATCCACGTTTCCCATTTCCTTCCCTGCTCTGTGTTTCAAGTCAAAATGAAACGGTTGGAGACTCAAAAACCACCGCATCACCCGAGCGTTCTTCTCTTTAGCCCTATGCATCCAGGTGAGTGGGGCATGGTCACTGATGAGGGTGAAGTGGCGCCCCAGCAGGTAGTACTTCAGGCTTTCTAGAGCCCACTTTACTGCCAGCGCCTCTTTCTCAATGACTGAGTAGTTGGTTTCCCATGGTTCCAGCTTCCTGCTTAAAAACAGGATGGGGTGTTCCACCCCTTCTATCTCTTGGGATAGCACTGCTCCCAAGCCGACCTCTGAGGCATCCGTCTGAACCACAAACTCTTTCTCAAAGTCTGGTACCACCAGCACTGGGTTACAGCAGAGAGCCTCCTGTAATGTCCTAAATGCTTTGGTGGCCCTTTCATCCCATTTGACCATGTTTGGCCCTCTGGCTCTAGTCATGTCGGTAAGTGGGGCGGCCACTGTGGCATAACTTGGGATGAACTTCCGGTAGTAACCGGTCAGCCCTAGGACGGCTCGGACCTGCTTCTTATTTACTGGTTTCGGCCATTCTCTAATTGCCTTCACCTTCTTATGTTGGGGTTTGATTAACCCTCTTCCCACAGTGTATCCCAGATACTCTGTTTCCTCTAAGCCCACATAACACTTGGCAGGGTTTGCCGTGAGCCCTGCCTTTCTAAGGGCATCTAACACTGCCTGTACCCGGGGTAAGTGGGATTCCCAATCTGGGCTGTAGATCCCCACGTCATCTAAATAAGCTGCGGCGTATGCTTTGCGCGGTTTTAGGACTTTGTCCATGAGCCGTTGAAAGGTGGCTGGGGCCCCGTGTAAGCCGAATGGCATGACGGTGTATTGAAACAAACCGTCAGGTGTTGCAAAGGCTGTCTTTTCTTTGGCCCTGGGGGTCAGAGGAATTTGCCAGTACCCTTTTGTCAGATCAAGGGTCGTAATGTACCGAGCATGACCAATTTTCTCCAGTAGTTCATCTACTCGGGGCATGGGGTACGCATCAAACTTTGAGATTTCATTTACCTTCCGAAAGTCGTTACAGAACCGCAAAGACCCATCGTGCTTGGAGACCATCACAATTGGGCTAGACCACTCACTATGTGACTCTTCGACCACTCCAGCTGTCAACATTTTCTCAGTCTCTGCTCTAATCGCAGCCCGTTGAGCCTCGGGTACCCGATATGGCCTCATACTCACTTTTCTCCCTGGTAGGGAAACAATATCATGAGCCGTAACCTCAGTTCGGCCAGGTACCTCTGAAAACACATATCTGTTTTTCTGGATCAGGGTCTTTACTTCCTGTACTTGCGCTGGGGACAGAGTGGGTGAAATATTTACTTTGGCTGTCTCCTGAATGTGTGTGGGGTATGTGACCATTAGTGTTTCTCTCTCCATGCTTTTAACAGGTTTATGTAATAAATCTGTTCCTGGGGCCGTCGACCTGTCTGTCGGACTCGGTAATTGACTTCTCCTATTCTCTCCAGTACTTCATATGGTCCTTTCCATGTGGCTAGTAGTTTACACTCTACCGTGGGGATCAGCACTAACACCTTATCTCCCGGTTGAAATTCCCTCAGGGTATAAGTGTAACGCTGGTGTTCTTGTGTTTGTCTCATGTGCTCTCTGACGATGGGCATGACTGTGGCTATCCTGTCTTGCATTGCCGTGACGTGCTCTATGACACTAGTATACAGGGTGGATTGGTGCTCCCAGGTTTCCCGGGCAATGTCTAAGATTCCCCGGGGATGCCTCCCATATACCCGCTCAAAGGGAGAAAACCCCAGTGAGGCTTGAGGAACCTCTTTAATGGCAAACATCAGATACGGCAACATGCAATCCCAGTTTTTCCCATCCTTATCGATTACCTTCCTGAGCATTGACTTCAGGGTTCGGTTGAATCTCTCAACCAGCCCGTCCGTCTGAGGATGGTAAATCGATGTCCTCAACTGTTTCACCTGCCACAGTTTACAAGGGTCCGCCATAAGGCGGGACATAAAGGGGGTCCCCTGGTCGGTAAGGATCTCCTTTGGAACCCCTACCCTGGTGAACAAGAGCACTAATTCCTTTGCGATGTTTTTGGAAGTCATCGTCCGAAGGGGAATGGCTTCTGGGTAGCGAGTAGCATAATCTAGAATGACCAGAATGTATTGGTGCCCTCTGGCGGATTTGGGTAGTGGGCCCACTAAATCCATCGCTATCCTCTCAAATGGCATTTTGATTATGGGGAGTGGCACTAACGGGCTTCTAAAAGCTGGTCGGGGAGCTGTTAACTGGCACTCCGGGCACTCTCCACAATGCCGAGCCACTTCAGCTTGAATTCCTGGCCAGTAAAACCTCCTTACAATCCGGTCTCGGGTTTTATCGATACCAAGGTGTCCACCCAGAATGTGCCCATTAGCTAGATCCAGTACTGTCCTCCGGTACCGAGTGGGAACCAACAACTGTTCCACCACATCAACCCCTATTTTCGAGACTCTGTACACCAAACCCTTTTTCATGATGAAGTGGGGAAAACTATTAGGCATCATCCCACCATTTATGGGAGTACCATCTACGACCTGCACATCTGCTCTGGCTTGTTGCAGGGTTGGATCCTGGTTTTGGGCCGTCCCAAAATTAGTCAAGGACTCTGCCAGGTCTGCTGGTTCTAGATCGTCGTCCTCTGGATTCAGATCGACCCCAGCCCCACTAGTACCGGGCTGTTCGTTATCAGCGAGGTTTGCCACTTCATCCTCCTCCTCCCCTACTAGCACCTGTGATGTTGTCCCCTGGGAGACCTCTTTTCTTGGCTTTGGTTGAAGGCCCCATGCTTCTTCTTGCTTGGTCAGGGTTGTTGGCTTCTCAAATATGCCATTCTTGTGGCCTAACTTCGTAAAGTTAGGAAAGTGTCTACCCAATATTACATCATATGGCATCTTTGGGACCACGCCGACCTCATAATCCAGCAGACCGTCCTCTGTTTGTATGCTCACTAAGGCCGTGGGGTACAGACGGGTATCCCCATGAATGAATGTAACACTGATATCCTTGTATCCAGTTTATGAGTCGGCACTAGGCCTGCAACGACCAGGGTTAGCAAACTGCCGGAATCCAGCAGTGCTTCAACCTCTTTCCCTTCAACCTTCACCCTGCACATATGATTGTTTCTTGATCTTTCAAGTACAGTGGTTACAACAGGACATGCATACCGTATATCATCTTCATTTTCACCAAGGTTACATTGCATTGGCTCTTCTTTAATAGGGCACTAGGCTGCAATATGTCCTGGTTGATTACAATTGTAACAGTTGGTAGAGCATGGCGCTTGTAACGCCAGGGTAGTGGGTTCGATTCCCGGGACCACCCATACGTAGAATGTATGCACACATGACTGTAAGTCGCTTTGGATAAAAGCGTCTGCCAAATGGCATATATTATATTATATTATATTATTATATTATAGATAATAGGGGTTCGGGGGGAGACCCCCTCGACACCCAGTCCCGGTTTCCGTTTTTTCCCTTAGTGTCTCGGCCTGATTCTGATTCTTTCCTCATGGCCCCACGCTGCTCTCTTCCCCCCCTATATGTTGGGACAGCCTTACCCTGTCTGCTGGTTCGCCCATGCCTGGGGAACGGGAATCTTTCCTCCTGTGCCTGCTCAGCTGTTCTTGCCGTACAATACCATTCAACCAGGCCCACGAGATGGTCGGCGGAAAGTACCTCGTTCTGGCCAATCCATCGGCTCACTTCTTGGGGTAGACCTCGCTGAAACTGGTTGAGTACGATGGTCTCGACAATCTCGGCGGATGACCGGGTCTCTGGTCGCAACCATTTCCGTGCCAGGTGAATCAAGTCGAACATCTGTGTTCGTGGGGGTTGTCCCGGTCGGTAGGACCACTGGTGGAAGCGGTGTGCCCTCACGGTATCAGTCACTCCCAGTCTAGTCAGGATCTCCCCCTTTAGTTTATTGTAATCCTGTGCATCTTTCAACTCCAGGTCGAAATACGCTTTTTCAGCGTCCCCTGTATGGTGCCAGAAGCCCTGCCCATTCTTCTTTCGGCCACTTCTCCCTCTCTGCCGTCCTTTCGAAGGTGGTAAGATATGCTTCCACATCATCCTGCGCTGTCATTTTTTGAAGAAAATGATTGGCCCTCCTCTGGGTATTTGCAGCTGGTAATTGAGCCCCAATTTGGTCCGCTAGACCCTTTAGGCCTTCTCTTAACTCCCGGGTGTTTCTCTCTTGCTCTTCTATGAGCAGCTGGTTGGTGCGGTGCTGGATCTGTAACGTGTCCTGATACATTCGCATTGCATCCGGATGAACTATTTGTTGAGCTCTAGTTGCCTCTTGTTGGGCGGCCGCCGCTTGTAACAGGGCCCGTATGGCTCCCTCCATACTCATTTTCCTGAAAAACTGTCCTAACCAAACAAAGCCAAAACCAGTGGTATGTTAGTACATGCCCGCATCCTCCACCACGTGTGGCAAACCTCTTCAAGGTTAGGAGCGTTTGTCACAAACTAAGTGGTAAACTGTCACCAAATCACCCAAGAATGAGAGTTCTTTTTATTAGTTCTGCTCTCACATATCTGCCACTTATCACTCGACCCCCTTCTTTGCCACAAGATCCTTGCGACATGGGGCTGTGCATTATCATGCTGAAACATGAGGTGATAGCAGTGACATTTTGTGGCCTTTTATTTCCCCCAGCACAAGGTGCACCTGTGTAATGATCTTGCTGTTTAATCAGCTTCTTCATATGCCACACCTGTCAGGTGGATGGATTATCTTGGCAAAGGAGAAATGCTCACTAACAGGGATGTAAACAAATTTGTGCACAACATTTTTGTGCGTATGGAAAATGTCTGGGAACTTTAATTTCAGCTCATGAAACATAGGACTAACACTTTACATGTTGCATCTATATTTTGGTTCAGAGTAGTGTGTTACAGAGAAATTACAAAGGTTATCATAGGTTGTTTCTACAGTAAGTGCATGAAAGTAATAGTTTTACATTGAAGCTTTGGTGGTATTTTATAGACTTATTGGTCCATTACTGTAATGATGGATGATCATTTATCACTCCAGTGTTAATCTGCAATATTGTAATTATTTGCCTACCTCCTCATGCCTTTTGCACACATTGTATATAGACTCCCCTTTTTTCTACTGTGTTATTGACTTGTTAATTGTTTACTCCATGTGTAACTCGGTGTTGTCTGTTCACACTGCTATGCTTTATCTTGGCCAGGTCGCAGTTGCAAATGAGAACTTGTTCTCAACTAGCCTACCTGGTTAAATAAAGGTGAAATAAATCAAATAAAAAATTGAGCTTTTTGAAAGAGGAAAACATTTACAAAGGCATGACATTGGCATGACCCAGAGAAAATAGGATTTTTCAAGTGGCTACAGTGTACCAAACTGGAAGTCTTCTGACTAGCTTGGAAAGACAGTACCTTGCAGTATAGAAGAGCCCTCACTGCTGCTCGATCATCCTATTTTTACAACTTAACTTAAAAGTTTATTTATGATACTGTCGCAAAGCTAATTAAAAAGCAGCATTCCCTAAGAGAGGATGGCTTTCAATTCAGCAGTAGTACATTCATGAACTTGTTTGACGAAAAGATCATGATCATTTTAAAGCAAATTACGGACTCCTCTTTAAACATGCATATTTCTCCAAAGAGTCTGCACAACACTGCCAGGACCTAGGATCAAGGGAGACACTCAAGTTTTTTAATCCTATGTCTATGACCCCATCATAGCACTGAGACTGCACTCGTGAAGGTGGTAAATTACCTTTAATTGCGTCAGACCAAGGCACTGCATCTGTCATCGTGCTCCTAGACCTTAGTGCTGTTTTTGATACCTTCGATCACCACATTCTTTTGGAGAGATTGGAAACCAAAATTGGTCTACACAGACAAGTTCTGGCGTGGTTTAGATCTTATCTGACAGAAAGATATCAGTTTGTCTCTGTGGATGGTTTGTTTAATGACAAATCAACTGTAAATATCGGTGTTCCTCAAGGTTCCGTTTTAGGTCCGCTATTGTTTTCACTATATATTTTACCTCTTGGTGATGTCATTCGGAAACAATGTTAACTTTCACTGCTACACTGATGATACACAGCTGTACATTTAGATGAAACAAGGTGAAGCCCCAAAATTGCCCTCCCTGGAAGCCTGTGTTTCAGACATAAGGAAGTGGATGGCGGCAAATATTCTACTTTTAAACTCGGACAAACCAGAGATGCTAGTTCTAGGTCTCAAGAAACAAAGAGATCTTCTGTTGGATCTGGCAATTCATCTTGATGGTTCTACAGTCATCTCAAATAAAACTGTGAAGGACCTCGGTGTTACTCTGGAACCTGATCTGTCTTTTGACGAGCATATTAAGAATATTGCAAGGACAGATTTTTTCCATCTTCATAACATTGCATAAATCAGAAACCTTCTGAGCAAAAATGATGCAGAAAAATGTATCCATGCTTTTGTCACTTCTAAATTAGCTAAACACTCCTGCTATAATCTTGACTAGAACCCCAAAATGTTATCATATTACTCCAGTGCTAGCCTCTCTACACTGGCTTCCTGTTAAGGCTAGGGCTGACTTCAAGGTTTTACTCCTAACATACAAAGTATTACATGGGCTTGCTCCTACCTATCTTTCCGATTTGGTCCTGCCACACATAACTACAAGTACGCTACGGTCACAAGACGCATGCCTCCTTACTGTTCCTAGAATTGCTAAGCAAACAGCTCGTGGCAGGGCTTTCTCCTATAGAGCAACATTTTTATGGAATGGTCTGCCTATCCATGTGAGAGACGCAGACTTACAGGTCTCGACCTGTAAGTCTTTATTGAAGACTCATCTCTTCAGTAGGTCCTATGATTGAGTGTAGTCTGGCCCAGGGGTGTGAAGGGGAATGGAAAGGCACTTGAGTGACAAACCACCCTTGCTGTCTCTGCCTGGCCGGTTCCGCTCTCTCCACTGGGATTCTCTGCCTCTAAACCTATTACGGGGGCTGAATCACTGGCTTCCTGGTGCTCTTCCATGCTCCACTTGAGTGGGTTGAGTCACTGACGTGATCTTCAGGTCCGGGTTAGCATCCCCCTCGGGTTTGTGGTGTGGGGGAGATCTTTGTGGGCTATACTCGGCCTTGTCTCAGGGTAGTCGGTTGGTGGTTTCAAGATATCCCTCTAGTGGTGACTGTGCTTTGGCAAAGTAGGTGGGGTAATATCCTGCCTGTTTGGCCCTGTCCGGGGGTATTGTCAGACAGGGCCACAGTGTCTCCCGACCACTCCTGTCTCAGCCTCCAGTATTTATGCTGCAATAGTTTGTGTCTCGGGTCTAGGGTCAGTTTGTTATATCTGGAGGATTTCTCCTATCTCATCCGGTGTCCTGTGTAAATTTAAGTATGCTCCCTCTCATCCTCTCTTTTTTTCTTTCTCTCATTCTCTCTCTCTCTCGGAGTACCTGAGCCCTAGGACCATGCCTCAGGACTACCTTGCCAGATGACTCCGTGCTGTCCCCAGTCCACATGGTCATGCTGCCGCACCAGTTTCTCTGTTCTGCCTGCGGCTATTGAACCCTGACCTGTTCACTGGACATGCTACCTTGTCCCAGACCTGGTGTTTTGGACTCTCTCTCTACCGAACCTGCTGTCTCTAACTCTGAATGATCGGCTATGAAAAGTCAATATTGATATTTACTCCTGAGGTGCTCTCCTATTGCACCCTCTACAACCACTGTGATTATTATTATCTGACCCTGCTGGTCATCTATGAACGTTTGAGCATCTTGGCCCTGTTCTGTTATAATCTCCACCCGGCACAGTCAGAAGAGGACTGGCCACCTCTCAGAGCCTGGTTCCTCTCTAGGTTTCTTCCTAGGTTCTGGCCTTTCTAGGGAGGTTTTCCTAGCCACAGTGCTTCTACATCTGCATTGCTTGCTGTTTGTGGTTTTAGGCTTTGTTTCTGTACAGGACTGACATTGGCTGATGTAAGAAAGGCTTTATAAAAACATTGGATTGATTGATTGATTGATTGATTGATTGATTGATTGATTGATTGATTGAAGAAGGAAGACAGAGATTTGTCGAGCAACGTAAAAAATGACCAAATATCCAACTTTTTCAAGGACTATAAGAAAGCAGGTGTCACACCCTGATCTGTTTCACCTGTCTTTGTGCTTGTCTCCACCCCCAACCAGGTGTCGCCCATCTTGCCCATTATCCCCAGTGTATTTATACCTGTGTTCTCTGTTCCCAGTTCGTTGTGTTCATCAAGCCTACCAGCGGTTTTCCCCTTGCTCCTGTCTTTTTCTAGTTCCTTGGTTTGCCCATTCTGCCTGCAGTTCTGTACCTTGTCCCACCACTTCGGAGTATTGACCTATGCCTGCCCTTGACCTGTTGTGCTGCCTTCCCCCTGTTCTAGTAATAAACTTTTGTTACTTCGACACTGTCTGGGTCTTCTCCTGAAACGTGATAGCAGGGCAGTCTTGAATAGCCATTAGAAGCATGTTGTACTACATTGTCAGGTGATTGAGTGTATTGACCTTCCTTAGCAAACCTTGAGCTGTCCACATATCAAATAGGCTTCTACATGTCCCTGGCCCAGATGTCATTTAAAAGATGGCATCATCTCATACATTTCTGTGTCAGCCTGTCATAGGGAAGGGAAAAGGGAATACTTATTCACTGTGACATAAACATACTCTGTGAAAGCCATATTTGGCCCCGAAAAAAATCAATCTAATCTGGTTTTCATGATCATGTAACGCTCCTTCAAAAATATGCCTAGTAGATGAAACATTTGTGAATGTCACGTCTACACCTGCTCCGGTGCTCGACGTCTCCGGTTTACTAACCACCGGTCCTGGCAACCCATTACGTGCACCTGGCAACCCTCATTAAGCACACCTGCGCACCGTCATGAGGCACACCTGGATTTCATCACTACCCTGATTACTCCCCCTGTTATCTAGCACTCCCTAGCATCACTCTTCAGGCAGTATTAGTTCTGTGTTCATGTCCAGACGATTCTCTTGTTTTGTATCGCTCTGTATATTATTAAACTCAGCACCTGCTTCCTGTCTCCCAGCGTCATCGTTACAGTGAAGTTGTTTGAAATAACTCATTCAACTAACAGTCTGCAATATCCATTTTGGCAGATGCACGACTGTTTTCTCATAGTCTCCTTCGGTACGTAGTGCTGTTACAGATATGTGAATCATTTGTCATTGGTCGTCACATTATGGGTTTTCTGAATCAGCTGGGAATTAACAGGATCATCTGTCCTGTGTGTGTGCGGCAGTATGTGTGTTGGTGAACTGATGCTCGCAGTCCCACTGGTACTATAGTTACAGCCAAACCACCCATCCCTCCCATCTCATTACATTGCCAAGACAAGGTGATTTAGTTAATTGCCTCATTTGTAGATTGAAATATTACACATGGTATGTACTGTACAATGGGCCATTTTGAGTACAAATGAATGGTCTTGTGCTGAATAGATGTATTTTTTTCCCCCCTGCAGGTCGGAGATGTGGCAAGTCTCCAGACAAGTGATAAAACCACAATCTCTTGTTTTTTTGTTTTTTGGACACAACAACAATCTTGTACTATATTTTCTCTTTGCTCAGGGTGTGACCTTGAATGGTCAACTGAACGGTTATGGCGTCCATTAGTATGACATCCTGGGGTTGAATGTTGGCCTATAAAAGCCAGACGTGGTGTTTAAAAACAACATCAACAAACAGAACACAAACCTCTCCAAGCTGTGGCATTGTCCTGGACGGTGACCGTGGCATGAGAAAGTCCTGTTGGGGAATTTGGTCGTGCAATGCTCTCTGTCGATTGCTTTAGAGTTGAAAGAAAGCCAGGATTTCCTAATGCTGAGAATGGGGAGCTCTCAACAGATTGATCTGCAACAGGGGACAGCCCATTCTTTAGAACAGGCAGCAGACTAGAAACATAGAGCTGTGGAGTGGTGTGGGAGAACAGAGAGCCTGAGAAAGCCTCTTCAGCTGGGGTACGAGAGGGAGAGGTACAGACCTGTTGAACAGCCACTGACTGACTACATCCTGTTTGTCTTCCAATAGCAGCCCATCATGGACCCCTTCTACCTAGACATACACATGGGTGAGTCAGTGTGCTCTGATTCAATTCACTAAATACATTTTAAGATCATTTCCAATTGAGAGAACTTATGCAGCGTTTACCATGAATGCAGTCTCTGCTAAAGCGGCAACATTGCCTTTAAATTTCAATCACGCTGTTATGTGGATTTAATAGAGCCCTTAGTCTGAGGAGGTTTCTGTCTGTGGTGCTCTCTGTGGTCATCATGTGGTTTGTTAGGTTTGTTATGGTCTATGACATGGAAGTAGCAGGAAATAATAATGCCCAAAACTGTGTTTGATGGGGTTTGTGTTTGTAAGAATAGGTTCATGGGTGGTTTGGCTAGATTGTATCCTTTTCATTTGGCATGAGTTCTATCATCATGTGACTGTAACTTCTATCTGTATCTGCCCATCACAATGTATTAAAATAGAGTTTTCAAACACTGCAATAATCAGTAATGCATGGATAACCTGCATAGCCTCAAAACAGACAAGATTGCTGGTTTCTGGTACTAAGACGTGAATATACTTTATGTGTATACTGTACTGTTGGTAAATGGCGAGCCCAGATGTGTCAAATGCCTGTGAAATACTGTAGGCCTATTTACTTAGGAGCTAGATTTATAAACCCACTGTGGTATTATATGGCTTTATGATTTCAATAAACTAACTATAGCAGGGCTGTTTGTCAAGTAAGCATTTAACAGACAGGAGGTGTAAAACTTGCACTATGATCCATGCTTTAACTGAGCCATTTGGCCTATCAACCAGGCTCAAGACAGAGGGGAGGGGAGGGGGGACTATACAGCTGAATACATTCTAGCACATAAATAGTGTCTGTCTGACAGGGGTTTGGCAGGATGGACCTCGGGGAAGCGCTTGTGTGTTTGTCGAGGGGCTTCAGAGTATTGATTTTGCAAGGGGGGCTGGCACGGGCCTCTGGAATGTGAGCTGCCTGCCGCCGTTGCAATAGCCATGGTGGTTTTCAGAGGGCAGTGTAGGCTGCTTTGACCAGACGACTGCTGTGCGGAACACGGTAGTCCCTGGTCTATGGAACATGTAACAGAAGCGAGGTTTGGTATTACCTGGTCAAGGATTTTATATCCGTTTTACAATATAATTAATATTTCATGCAAAAATCAGAGGGCAATGCTATGGAATATGTCCTGCCAATATTCCAAATAAAACTACCTCAAGTACAGGCCAAGAAAAGTGAATGTGATTCGTTGCCTCTAATTGTACGGTAGTCAGGGTGCACTTTTAATTTTTATTTTACGAGATATTTTTCTTTCAGTGAAATCTGCTCACTTTCGTTCTGTTTCCTCAGCTCAGCAAAATGTCAACTTCCTTTGGAAACCCCACATATTATCCAAGTTAGAAATCTTAACGGGACTCAAGGATTGTTGATGCAAGTGTGTAGTCTACAATTTCACCATAACAATTTAATTTCATCATACTCTCTGGAGATTAGAAAATCATTCTAATGTGAAGTGACTGCTAAACTAATGTGGTAAGATAGAACATGTAGAAATGCAGACGTTCATGTCATAGGCCTCAAATAAATACAATCTCATCCACTTAGTCAGACTCTATGCTCTCTCCTGCCCAGCTGTTTGACATTTCACTCTCCGGAGTTTATGATAACAAATTGGTCAATCATATTCCACCATGCTACGAATGTCATTTATCAAATCTTTCATACATAGACATTGCTTTTCATTTCATTTTGGAAATTGAAAGTGTTATACCGTGAGGAAAAAATTGCTACGCTCATGTAAAAGCCCCGGTCAGCATTATGCTGAAATGACCTATTTGAATTTCATCAGATTTAATCTCCGGTAATACAGTGGCCAGGATAATGTCAACCAAATTCATGCTGTATTACTGCACAGTGGTCCTGAAATGTAGTGGTAATTGCTGGTACATGTACCTTTTTACATAGAAGCCACAATATGACAAATGAAAAAATACCTTTTAAAAGCATAATACGAAGGACCTAGTATTTTCAATGTTTTCTTACCTCTGCTCTCTATTTTTCTTATACTGTACCTCCACCTGCTACCTCCATGTCATCTCTCTCCTCTCTCTCTTTTCTCTCTTCACCTCTCTCTCTCTCCCTCCATCACTCCACTCCTCTCTCACTCCCCCCTCTCTCTCTGGTGTGGAAAGTTTGTTGTCAGGCAGGCAGGCAACAGTGTCAGGGGGCTGGGTAGTATTGATCGGAGGAGTGTGTGATGATTATGGGCTGTGACAGCCCACCGTGTGGACCTGCTCAGGGATGAGCCCGCCCCCGCGCCCTATCTCCCATATGAGAGGCCCGGGATCACTCTTGCACAGCCTGCATCATTCTACACGAATCACTGCCCTCGGGGACGGCATGCGCTGCAGCAGGCGCAGGGGAAAGTAGCACTGGGAGGTATGGGAAGAGGCTCTGTCTGTCTACAGTGTGTTCGGGAGAGGTTCTGGAAACTTGAGTACAAATCAAATCAAATGTTATTTGTCACATACACATGGTTAGCAGATGTTAATGCGAGTGTAGCGAAATGCTTGTGCTTCTAGTTCCGACCATGCAGTAATATCTAACAAGTAATCTGACCTAACAATTTCACAACTACCTTATACACACAAGTGTAAAGGAATTAATAAGAATATGTACATAAAAATATATGAATGGGTGATGGCTGAACGGCATAGGCAAGATGCAGTCGATGGTATAGAGTACAATATATGAGATGAGTAATGTAGGGTATGTAAACATTATATATAATGTGTCATTGTTTAAAGTGGCTAGTGATACATTTATTACATAAATGGCTAGAGTTGAGTCAGTATGTTGGCAGCAGCCACTCAATGTTAGTGATGGCTGTTTAACAGTCTGATGGCATTGAGATAGAAGCTGTTTTTCAGTCTCTCGTTCCCAGCTTTGATGCACCTGGACTGACCTCGCCACCTGGATGATAGCGGGGTGAACAGGCAGTGGCTCCGGTGGTTGTTGTCCTTGATGATCTTTTTGGCCTTCCTGTTAAATCGGGTGGTGTAGGTGTCCTGGAAGGCAGGTAGTTTGCCCCCGGTGATGCGTTGTGTAGACCTCACTACCCTCTGGAGAGCCTTACGGTTGTGGGCGGAGCAGTTGCCCTACCAGGCGGTGAAAGAGCCCGACAGGATGCTCTCGATTGTGCATCTGTAAAAGTTTGAGTGATTTTGGTGACAAGGCGCTGCTGCGCCTTCTTCACCACGCTGTCTGTGAGGGTGGACCATTTCAGTTTTGTCTGTGATGTGTACGCCGAGGAACTTAAAACTTTCCACCCTCTCCACTACTGTCCCGTTGATGTGGATAGGGGGCTGCTCTCTCTGTTGTTTCTCGAAGTCCACGATCATCTCCTTTGTTTTGTTGACATTGAGTATGAGGTTATTTTCCTGACACCACACTCCCGAGGGCCCTCACCTCCTCCCTGTAGGCCGTCTCGTCGTTGTTGGTAATCAAGCCTACCACTGTAGTGTCGTCTGCAAACTTGATGATTGAGTTGGAGGCGTGCATGGCCACGCAGTCATGGGTGAACAGGGAGTACAGGAGAAGGCTGAGAATGCACCCTTGTGGGGCCCCAGTGTTGAGGATCAGCGGGGTGGAGGTGTTGTTACCTACCCTCACCACCTGGGGGAGGCCCGTCAGGAAGTTCAGGACCCAGTTGCACAGGGCGGGGTCGAGACCCAGGGTCTCGAGCTTAATGACAAGTTTGGAGGGTACTATGGTGTTAATTACTGAGCTGTAGTTTATGAACAGCATTCTTACATAGGTATTCCTCTTGTCCAGATGGGTTAGGGCAGTGTGTTTGCGTTTGCGTCGTCTGTGGACCTATTGGCGCGATAAGCACAGTACAGTGGAATGTCATGAGTTTCTAGTGCATTTAGATACATTTCAGATAATCCATTGTGATTCTGGCTAAAGAAATCAGGATTTTCATAAGGGTACTTATGTGCTCTGACAGTCTGATCTGTTGCTGCACTAGAAATAAATGGTACCACTTTGACATCAATTACTCCATTAACGCGGCAGGGTAGCCTCGTGTTTAGAGCATTGGACTAGTAACTGAAAGGTTGCAAGTTCAAATCCCCGAGCTGACAAGGGACATATCTGTCGTTCTGCCCCTGAACAAGCAGTTAACCCATTGTTTCTAGGCTGTCATTGAAAATAAGAATTTGTTCTTAACTGACTTACCTAGTTAAATAAAGGTTAAAAAAAAATGCAAACAGAAGATGTCAGTATTTCAGAAACACACATCTCTCAGCTTAAGCTGTGTTAGACAATGTTGGTGTATTTTACCTCAAGTAGACCTATCTTTTTGTCTTAGCTTACCTTCCAAACAGAAGAAACAACTTTAGACAGGCTCTCCAACTTGATGGGTGTTCTGCTTTGGATTTGGACTCGTACTGAGTGATTTATGCAGAGTTGAATGAGAAACAAACGTTGTGGCTCTTGCATCCTCTGGTACTGTGAGTAATCTCACTATGTGTACTGTTCAGGGCCCAAACTAATGAGAGGGATTGACTGAAGGCTTTCAAATGAAATCCATTTCAAACACTAAAGCTCGCTGTTCTGCCTGTGGAAGCAGTCAGTATGACCGCTAGTATAATTTAATCCAAACGTGTTTGGTTTGATTGTCCACTTGTGCTCTTTTGCTGTTGAAAAGGTTATGTGAACCACACAAGCCCTGACAGAAAACAGCTTTGTGTTTTGTTCGATCTCAAGTCTACAGTTCGTCGATTTCATTCTGCTTTCTTTGGTCTGCTGAAGACAGAGGAGGGTAGAGAAAGAAAAACGGAATAGAAAAGAGAGAGAAACAGAATACAAGATAAACACAGAAAGAAAATGTTACACTGCCAGCATACTGCCTGTGTTTTTTAACAAAGCCTTTTTATACAATGCTGCTCATTTCACAAATGGATAAAAATGTGTAATTGCATTTTAATGAGGATTACGGCTGGGAATCGAGATCGGTGAATGAGAGACGGGTTCTATGCTGAGGGGACAGAAATGTGCATTGTGCTAACTGAAGGTCGCTTCTGTAAAGAATGGATGCGGGATAGATTGACCATGTCACTTTTTGATCTGCTTTAGGTCAGGGCCAAACAAGATTGTCATCATTATAGAAGTTTTGTTTTCTTTAGTATTTGGACTGAAATGCATGTTATATGGGCTGGCATGAAAGACAGAAATAGTAGCTTGTAGGCTACCTTTCTAACCAAACTGGAGAAACAAACGAAACTGAAATAAATATAGCCCTAACAAAATGTGGAATAAAATGTTTAGTTGTTTATGTTGACATCTTCAGGCTTACTATTCTCATTGAATCGTGGACAGGGTTAGCAATCATCATTTTATTGTAATTCATTGGTTCTGTGGGTGTGGATTTGCTGAGAACTAACTGAAAACCAAATAATTACATTGCGGTTCGGGATGGGCACGGTTAATCAATATCCGGATATCAGAACAGAGGTTAGTTGAGGTACATTCTTGGCCAAATTGGTTTGGGTACTTTCAGTTACTGATGAAACAGGAAAACACTCAAAGTAGGCCTTAAGAAGTCCTTGGAAATCTAATTTATAAGCCTATTCTCCTCATGTTGTTAAACCAGAAGAAACAAACTTGTGCTGAAATAGAAAACTCAAGTCTCGAGGACTGAGATTAGGCTCTTAAGAGACTCAGTTTGAAGGAAAGTGAAGAATGATGACCTTTACATTCTAATAGGTTTAATCAGAATTGGATGTTATTTAAGTATGAGGGAACAGTTGTTTGGAGCAAGTACCTTATTATGGAACATAAAGGCCCCATGCAGCCAAAAATTTGATTTTTCTGTGTTTAGAAAAATAATGTGAAATGGTGATAATGCCCTTTCAGTGTAAGAGCTGTTTGAAAAGACCTGAAATTTCAGCCTGTATTGATGGGATGGAGTTTTGGCTTGCCTGGTGACATTAATTAATAGTTAAGTAGTTAATAGACCAATAAGAATAGAGTTACAAACCTGTCTGCCAATAACAGATCATTTTAAGTTTTCCACTCCCCACTCCCAGACAGTTAATAATAATAATATAATAATAATAATAATAATAATATTATAGTATAATATGCTAGAGAAATGTATTTTTGCTAAGAAGCTATTTTTGTTTCTTTTTGACCATATTAATTGAAAACAATCACAGTAAGTTACTTAATTGTTAACCATAAATGATTCGATATTGAGAGAGAACTGTCTGCACTGGACCTTTATATACAGTGGGGAGAACAAGTATTTGATTTGACGATTTTGCACTTTTGGCTCCAGGTCATCTACAAGTCCATGCTAGGTAAAGCTCCGCCTTATCTCAGTTCACTGGTCACGATGGCAACACCCATCCGTAGCACGCGCTCCAGCAGGTGTATCTCACTGATCATCCCTAAAGCCAACACCTCATTTGGCCGCCTTTTTACTCTGCTGCCTGTGACTGGAACATAAAAATCGCTGAAGTTGGAGACTTTTATCTCCCTCACCAACTTCAAACATCAGCTATCCGAGCAGCTAACCGATCGCTGCAGCTGTACATAGTCTATTGGTAAATAGCTCACCCTTTTTCACCTACCTCATTCCCATACTGTTTTTATACTGTTTTTATTTATTTACTTTTCTGCTCTTTTGCACACCAATATCTCTACCTGTACATGCCCATCTGATCATTTATCACCAGTGTTAATCTGCAAAATTGTATTATTCGCCTACCTCCTCATGCCTTTTGCACACATTGTATATAGACTGCCCATTTTTTTCTACTGTGTTATTGACTTGCTAAATTGTTTACTCCATGTGTAACTCTGTGTTGTCTGTTCACACTGCTATGTTTATCTTGGCCAGGTCAAATGAGAACTTGTTCTCAACTAGCCTACCTGGTTAAATAAAGTGAAATAAAAAAATAAATAAATAAAATTTCCGACTTACAAAGCATGTAGAGGTCTGTAATTTTTTTTTATCATAGGTACACTTCGACTGTGAGAGCTAGAATGTAAAACAAAAATCCAGAAAATCACATTGTATGATTTTTAAGTAATTAATTAGCATTTTATTGCATGACATAAGTATTTGATCACCTACCAACCAGTAAGAATTCCGGCTTTCACAGACCTGTTAGTCTATCTTTAAGAATCCCTCCTGTTCTCCACTCATTACCTGTATTAACTGCACCTGTTTGAACTCGTTACCTGTATAAAAGACACCTGTCCACACACTCAATCAAACAGACTCCAACCTCTCCACAATGGCCAAGACCAGAGAGCTGTGTAAGGACATCAGGGATAAAATTGTAGGCCAGCACAAGGCTGGGATCGACTACAGGACAATAGGCAAGCAGCTTGGTGAGAAGGCAACAACTGTTGGCGCAATTATTAGAAAATGGAAAAAGTTCAAGATGAAGGTCAATCACCCTCGGTCTGGGGCTCCATGCCAGATCTCACCTCGTGGTGCATCAATGATCATGAGGAAGGTGAGGGATCAGCCCAGAACTTCGCTGCAGGACCTGGTCAATGACCTGAAGAGAGCTGGGACCACAGTTTCAAAGAAAACCATTAGTAACACACTACGCCGTCATGGATTAAAATCCTGCAGCGCACGCAAGGTCCCCCTGCTCAAGCCAGCGCATGTCCACGCCCGTCTGAAGTTTGCCAATGACCATCTGGATGATCCAGAGGAGGAATGGGAGAAGGTCATGTGGTCTGATAAGACAAAAAATAGAGCTTTTTGGTCTAAACTCCACTTGCCGTGTTTGGAGGAAGAAGAATGATGAGTACAACCCCAAGAACACCATCCCAACCGTGATGCATGGAGGTGGAAACATCATTCTTTGGGGATGCTTTTCTGCAAAGGGGACAGGACGACTGCACCGTATTGAGGGGAGGATGGATGGGGCCATGTATCGCGAGAGCTTGGCCAACCACCTCCTTCCCTCAGTAAGAACATTGAAGATGGGTCGTGGCTGGGTCTTCCAGCATGAAACAACCCGAAACACACAGCCAAGGCAACTAAGGAGTGGCTCCGTAAGAAGCATCTCAAGGTCCTGGAGTGGTCTAGCCAATCTCCAGACCTGAACCCAATAGAAAATCTTTGGAGGGAGCTGAAAGTCCGTATTGCCCAGCGACAGCCCCGAAACCTGAAGGATCTTGAGAAGGTCTGTATGGAGGAGTGGGCCAAAATCCCTGCTGCAGTATGTGCAAACCTGGTCAAGAACTACAGGAAACGTATGATCTCTGTAATTGCAAACAAAGGTTTCTGTACCAAATATTAAGTTCTGCTTTTCTGATGTATCAAATACTTATGTCATGCAATAAAATGCAAATGAATTACTTAAAAATCATTCAATGTCATTTTCTGGAATTTTGCTTTAGATTCCGTCGCTCACAGGTGAAGTGTACCTATGATATAAATTACAGACCTCTACATGCTTTGTAAGTAGGAAAACCTGCAAAATCGTCAGTGTATCAAATACTTGTTCTCCCCACTGTATACAGTACTGTTGGTGTATTCATTCTGCCAATTCTATTGAAAATGTTTCTTAAAAATAAGCAAATGGAACGGGATAAACATACCTGAATTTGTCCAATAGAAACTCTCATTAGCAACTGATGTACTAATGATTACACCTTAGATCAGCTAGATACAGTTGAAGTCGGAGGTTAACATACACCTTAGCCAAATACATTTAAACTCAGTTTTTCACAATTCCTGACATTAATCCTAGAAAACATTCCCTGTCTTAGGTTAGTTAGGATAACCACTTTATTTTAAGAATGTGAAATTTCAGAATAATAGTAGAGTGATTGATTTATTTGAGCTTTTATTCATTTCATCACATTCCCAGTGGGTTCACACACACTCAATTAGAATTTCGTAGCATTGCCTTTAAATTGTTTAACTTGGGTCAAACGTTTCGGGTAGTCTTCCACAAGCTTCCCACAATAAGTTGGGTGAATTTTGGCCTATTCCTCTTGATAGAGCTGGTGTAACTGAGTCAGGTTTGTAGGCTTCCTTGCTCACACACGCTCCTTCAGTTCTGCCCACACATTTTCTGTAGGATTGAGGTCAGGGCTTTGTGATGGCCACTCCAATACCTTCACTTTGTTTTCCTTAAGTCATTTTGCCACAACTTTGGAAGTATGCTTGGGGTCATTTTTCCATTTGGAAGACTAATTTGCAAACAAACTTTAACTTCCTGACTGATGTCTTGAGATGTTGCTTCAATATATCCACACGATTGTCCTGCCTCATGATGCCATCTATTTTGTGAAGTGCACCAGTCCCTACTGCAGCAAAGCACCCCCACAACATGATGCTGCCACCCCATGCTTCACGGTTGGGATGGTGTTCTTCGGCTTGCAAGCCTTCCCATTTTTCCTACAAACATAACGATGGTCATTATGTCCACACAGTTCTATTTTTGTTTCATCAGACCAGAGGACATTTCTCCAAAAAGTATGATCTCTCTCCCCATATGCAGTTGCAAACCGTAGTCTGGCTTTTTATGGCGATTTTGGAGCAGTGGCTTCTTCCTTAATGAGTGGCCTTTCAGGTTATGTCGATATAGGACTCATTTTACTGTGGATATAACTACTATTGTACCTGTTTCCTCCAGCATCTTCACAAGGTCCTTTGCTGTTGTTCTGGGATTGATTTGCACTTTTTGCACCAAAGTACATTCATCTCTAGGAAACAGAACGCGTCTCCATCCTGAGCGGTATGACGGCTGCGTGGTCCCATGGTGTTTATACTTGCATACTATTGTTTGTACAGATGAACGTGATACCTTCAAGCATTTGGAAATTGCTCCCAAGGATGAACCAGACTTTTGGAGGTCTAAAATGTATTGGCTGATTTCTTTTGATTGTCCCATCATGTCAAGCAAAGAGGCACTGAGTTTGAAGGTAGGCCTTGAAATACACTTCTCAAAAAAATAAAGGGAACACTTAAACAACACAATGTAACTCCAAGTCAATCACACTTCTGTGAAATCAAACTGTCCACTTAGGAAGCATCACTGATTGACTGATTGGAAATGATAGGCAATTAGCAAGACCCCCAATAAAGGAGTGGTTCTGCAGGTGGTGACTGACCACTGACCACTTCTCAGTTCCTATGCTTCCTGGCTGATGTTTTGGTCACTTTTGAATGCTGGCGGTGCTTTCACTCTAGTGGTAGCAAGAGACGGAGTCTACAACCAACACAAGTGCCTCAGGTAGTGCAGCTCATTCAGGATGGGACATTAATGCGAGCTGTGGCAAGAAGGTTTGCTGTGTCTGTCAGCGTAGTGTCCAGAGCATGGAGGCGCTACCAGGAGACAGGCCAGTACATCAGGAGACGTGGAGGAGGCCGTAGGAGGGCAACAACCCAGCAACAGGACCGCTACCTCCGCCTTTGTGCAAGGAGGAGCAGGAGGAGTACTGCCAGAGCCCTGCAAAATGACCTCCAGCAGGCCTCAAATGTGCATGTGTCTGCTCAAACGGTCAGAAACAGACTCCATGAGGGTGGTATGAGGGCCCGATGTCCACAGGTGGGGGTTGTGCTTACAGCCCAACACCGTGCAGGACGTTTGACATTTGCCAGAGAACACCAAGATTGGCAAATTCGCCACTGGTGCCCTGTGCTCTTCACAGATGAAAGCAGATTCACACTGAGCACGTTTGACAGAAGTGACAGAATCTGGAGACGCCGTGAAGAACGTTCTGCTCCCAGCAACATCCTCCAGCATGACCGGTTTGGCGGTGGGTCAGTCATTGTGTGGGGTGGCATTTCTTTGGGGGGCCGCACAGCCCTCCATGTGCTCGCCAGAGGTAGCCTGACTGCTATTAGGTACCGAGATGAGACCCTCAGACCCCTTGTGAGACCATATGCTGGTGCGGTTGGCCCTGGGTTCCTCCTAATGCAAGACAATGCTGGCCCTCATGTGGTTGGGGTGTGTCAGCAGTTCCTGCAAGAGGAAGGCATTGATGGACTGGCCCGCCCGTTCCCCAGACCTGAATCCAATTGAGCACATCTGGGACATCATGTCTTGCTCCATCCACCACAGAGGCACTGAGGCACTGCACCACAGGCTGTCCAGGAGTTGGCGGATGCTTTAGTCCAGGTCTGGGAGGAGATCCCTCAGGAGACCATCCGCCACCTCATCAGGAGCATGCCCAGGCATTGTAGGGAGGTCATACAGGCATGTGGAGGCCACACACACTACTGGGCCTCATTTTGACTTGTTTTAAGGACATTACATCAAAGTTGGATCACCCTGTAGATGTGGTTTTCCATTTTTAAGTGTGACTCCAAATCCAGACCTCCATGGGTTGATTAACTTTGATTTCCATTGATCATTTTTGTGTGATTTTGTTGTCAGCACATTCAACTATGCAAAGAAATAAGTATTTAATAAGAATATTTAATTCATTCAGATCTAGGATGTTATTTTAGTGTTCCCTTTATTTTTTTTAGCAGTGTACATCCACAGGTACACCTCCAATTGACTCAAATGGTGTAATGTGTCTGTGTGTAGCTGGTGAGATGAGGACCGCAGATATGAGTAATGAAAGCAATTTTACTCAAATATAACAATACACATCGTATAAATAAAAGGCCACAAAGACGGACCCCAATACAATAAACAATTACTCACAAACAATCATGGGGGAACAGAGGGTTAAATAATGAACAAGTAATTGAGGAATTGAAACCAGGTGTGAAAGACAAAGACAAAGACAAAACAAATGGAAAATGAAAAGTGGATCGGCGATGGCTGGAAGGCCGGTGACGTCGACCACCGTACGCTGCCCGAACAAGGAGAGGGACCGACTTTGATGGAAGTCGTGACAAATTATGTCAATTAACCCATCAGAAACTTCTAAAGCCATGACATCATTTTGGGGAATTTTCCAAGCTGTTTAAAGGCACAGTCAACTTAGTGTTGTTAAACTTCTGACCCACTGGAATTGTGGTCCAGTGAATTATAAGTGAAGTAATCTGTCTGTAAACAATTGTTGAAAAAATTACTTGTGTCATGCACAAAGTAGATGTCCTAACCGACTTGCCCAAACTATAGTTTGATAACTAGAAATTTGCAGAGTGGTTGTAAAACTTGTTTTAACTACTCCAACCTAGGTGTATGTAAACTTCTGTCTTCAACTGTATATAATCTTCCTATACCTACAGTATATGCACTGGTCCTTGTGAGGTCCATAGATGAGAAAAGCAGTTGGCCCAGAGGTTGGCGTCACAAAAATAAGTCTACCCAAAAGAGCAGTTAGATTTATCACATCTTGTATCACAGACCTTATCTATCTTAACAGCTGTGGATGGATCCAGCTGGCTTCTGTGTGAACGTTACACACCAAAGAGGGACTATCCCCTCGACTTGACTGAGGAGGAGGAATGGAGGATGAACATATCGATGTAGCAGATATAAAGCCGGTTTGATCCAGATTTGCCAGACCACCACCACCCCAAGGCTGGGCTCCCACCCAATCAGCCAGGCCAGGTTGTGACTAACTCTAAGCAGCCCAGGGAAAGAGGTTGAAGCCGAGAGAAAATCAATCCCAACTACCTGGAATCAACAGCAATAATGGAGACGCTCTTGTTTGGCCCTGACCTCGAGCAGACAAATGACGGAAGACGTGAGGAATCCATCCTGCTGGCTGGAGGCGTGGCAAAAGGAGCCAAGGACAGCAAATGAAATGTAATTCCATCAAGTTGATGAGCGCCTGTTTATGAGCTGATTCATGACTCAAGATCCATTTTGTCAAATTATTCGTCCGGTGATGAATAATCCATTTCAGAATGAAATGTTACCCTTTTGTCTTGGTTGACACTTGAACCCCTCTAGTAAACCATAAACATTTTTTTTTGCGTCATACGTTCTTTGTTAACACAGTCATTAACACAGACTTTGTGCTGTCAGTCAGCGGGCCAATAATTGACTGTGTGACTGCAGTGTTTATTTATGAAATACTGTCTGATGTTTGTCTGACTACAGCTAACTTCGACATGCTCCTTAAAGCTGACCTTGCCCATCTGGTTTAATAAGCACCAGTTTAGCTTTCATATGGTATCTCATCAACAGCATATGACACAGTTAATCAAGAATAATCTCCATCTCCTAATAACCCTAGGGATGGTGTGGGCTTTCCCAATGTATCGCTTATGTTCGACAGCAATGGGAATTATTGCTAGTGCTTGAAAGTGTGATAAAATAACAGAAAGTGAGAGTTCTGTTTGAAGAAAGAAGCTTAGCACAGTGGGGAAATGGGCCCCAGCAGAGTGTCATTTCCCCTTAGAATGGAGAGCAATTAGTCAACGCACATTAATGACTGACAAGTCCCGCGTGGTTGCCTGCCGCATCGCAGCTGATCACATCTTTATTTGGTTTAATATCACAATGCTGAGGGGCGGCAGCACAATATCACAGAGGAAGAGAGAGAGAAGGAGGAGGCAGAGGATAGGAGAGAGGGGTAGATTAAGATAGTAAAGGTGGAGAAAAGGAAGAGATGATGGAGAAATGATGAAAACCAACAAACATGTAGCTTTACTAAAATGTGCCTTCATCAGAACTGTGAATTTTTAACATGACAGATGAATTAGATTTCCAGTTCAGCAGAGGTATTATCTTTCTCCAGCAATCCCTCTCTCCCTCCCTCTCTCCCTCCCTCTCTCCGTCCTTCTGGATCCCAGTCAACATACTTAATCCCATATCTTTCCATTGACTCATGCTGCTAGCATGACTGTGGTTCTTATCTGACCAACACTACATTACACCATCTAACTGTTTCTCTTTCTGTTTTGCATCAGAAGCATGATTTGCTGGACCCCGTGACATTTGACAAAGGAGGCATTTAGGCAAAGGCAGTTAAATGTAGCCATGTCTCAATTAAACCGCTTTGCCACAACGAAAGAGAGTACGGATATTGGAGTTGTGATATGAGATTCATGAAATGGAAATCAATGTCCTGAATATGTGACACACTATCTTTGTGAAAGAGTGTTAATATTGGACGTCTGCCATGAATATCAATTGTGCAGATCTGTTTGTAATTATTTTCCATGTGTCACCATTTGATCAGCAAACTACCAAAAGCTGTGGTGATGGTGAAAAGCTTCAAGTTCCTCAGCGTGCACATCACTGAAGACCTGAAATGGTTCATCCACACAGACAGTGTGGTGAAGAAGGCGCAACAGCGCCTCTTCAACCTCAGGAGTTGCACCGTCCGCTATCCGCAGGGCTCTCTCTCTTGGTGGTGCAGTCAGCCCAATGCATCACTGGGGGTACACTGCCTGTCCTCCAGGCACCCGGTGTCACAGGAAGGCCAAGAAGATCATCAAGGACCTCAGCTATCCGAGCCACGGCCTGTTCACCCCGCTACCATCTCGAAGGCAAAGACAGTACAGGTGCATCAAAGCTGGGACCGAAAGACTGAAAAATTGCTTCTATCTCCAGGCCATCAGACTGTTAATAGTCACCTCTTGCCGGCCTCCGTCCAGTCACTGTTACCAGCCGACTACCACCCGGTACTCTATCCTGCACGTTAGAGACTGCTGCCCTATATGTGCATACAGTAGTCATTGAACACTGGTCACTTGAATTATATTTACGTACTGTTTAACCCACTTCATATGTACACTGAGTATACAAAACATTAGGAACACCTGCTCTTTGCATGACAGACTGTACAGGTGAATCCAGGTGAACGCTATAATCCCTTATTGATGTAAATCCACTTCAATGTAGATGAAGGGGAGGAGACAGGTTAAAGAAAGATTAAGACTTGAGACAATGGAGACATGGATTGTGTAAGTGTGCCATTCAGAGGGTGAATAGACAAGACACAATATTTAAGTGCCTTTGAACGGGGTATGTAGTAGGTGCCAGGCGTACAGGTTTGTGTCAAGAACTGCACCGCTGCTGGGTTTTTCACATTCAACAGTTTCCTGTGTGTATCCACAATGCTCCACCACCCAAAGGACATCCAGCCAACTTGACATAACTGTGGGAAGCATTGAAGTCAATATGGGCCATCATCCTTGTGGAACGCTTTTGACACATTGTAGATAGAGTCCATGCCCTGATGAATTGAGGCTGTTCTGATGGCAAAAGGGGGTGCAACTCAATATTAGGAAGGTGTTCCCAATTATTTGGTATACACAGTGTATGTATTGTATTCTAGCCAACATTCATCCTATATAACTACTGCTGTACACCTATGTTCTATTCATATACTGTCCATACACACCATTATATACATATACTGTACAGTGCCTTCAGAAAGTATTCACAGCCCTTGACTTTTTCCACATTTTGTTGTGTTACAACCTGAATGTAAAATGGATTAAATTGAGAGTTTTTGTCACTGAACTACACACAATACCCCATAATGTATAAGTGCAATTGTGTTTTTTTTACAAAGTAACTCACAATGAAAAGCTGAAATGTCTTGAGTCAATAAGTATTCAACCCCTTTGTTATGGCAAGCTTAAAACAGTTCAGGAGAAAAAAATATAACAATAGGTTGCATGGACTCGCTCTGTGAAATAATAGTGTTTAGCATGATTGTTGAATGAATACCTCAGCTCTGTAAGTTCCCTCAGTCGAGCAGTGAAATTCAAACACAGATTCAACCACAAAGACCATTGAATCTAATGCCTCGCAAAGAAGGGCACCTATTGGTAGATGTGTAATAATTTAAAAAGCAGACATTGAAGATCCATTTGAGCATGGGGAAGTTATTATTTACACTTTGGATGGAGTATCAATACACCCAGTCAACAACAAAGATACAGGCTTCCTTCATAACTCAGTTGCCAGAGAGGAAGGAAACAGCTCAGGGATTTCACCATGAGCTCAATGGTGACTTTAAAACAGGTACAGAATGTAATGGCTGTAATAGGAGAAAACTGAGGATGGATCAACAACATTGTAGTTACTCCACAATACTAAATTGACAGAGTGAAAAGCAGGAAGCCTGTACAGAATACAAAATATTCCAAAACATGCTTCCTGTTTGCAAAAAGGGACTAAAGTAACACTGCAAAAAATGTGGGAAAGCAATTATTTTTTTTGCCCTGAATACAAGCTATTATGTTTGGGGCCAATCCAATAAAACACATTACTGAGTACCACTCTCCATATTTGTAAGCATGGTGTTGACTGCTTCATGTTATGGGAATGCTTGTAATTGTTAAAGACTGGGTAGTTTTTCAGAATAAAAAAGAAATGGAATGGAGATAAGCACAGGCAAAATCCTAGTTCAGTCTGCTTTCCACCAGACACTGGGAGATGAATCCACCTTTCAGCAGGACAATAACCTAAAACACAAGATCAAATCTACACTGGAGTCCCTTACCAAGAAGACAGTGAATGTTCCCGAGTGGCCGAGTTACAGTTTTGACTTAAATCTATGGTAAGACCTGAAAATGATTGTGTAGCAATGATCTACAACCAATTTGACAGAGCTTGAAGAATTTTAATAGAATAAAGGGCAAATGTTGCATAATCCAGGTGTGGAAACTCTTAGAGACTTACCCAGAAAAACTCAGCTGTAATTGCTGCCAAAGGTGATACTACAGTCTTAACACAGGGGTGTGAATACTTATGTAAATTAGATATTTCTGCATTTTGTTTCAATAAATCTGCTACAAAATAAATAAACATGTTTTCACTTTGTCATTATAGGGTATTGTGTGTAGATGGGTGAGAAAATATATCATATTTAATATTTAACATTTTCAATTCAGGCTGCAACACAACAGAATGTGGAATATGAATACTTTCTGAAGGCACTGTATATATATTTATATTCCGGACTGACATTGCTTATTCTGATATTTCTTCATTTTTGTGTGTATTGTTTTGTATTGTTAGGTATTTCTGCACTGTTGGAGCTAGAAACATAAGCATTTCGCTGCACCTGCGATAACATCTGCAAAATATGTGTACGTGACCAGTAAAGTTTGATTTGACTTGATTTAGCTAAATCATATTTGTGGTGGTACAGAAGAGGTACAGTATGAGGTTTATTGAATAAACAGCTTTTTTAGTTTGTTCTCCCTCAGTTCTCCTATCATTCAGTCGCCAAGGCCATCTCTGTTCTGGACTCCTTGCCGGGGAGTTCAAAGAGAGGTCCCTACAGCTGTGGGTCTCCAGAGAAGTCAGAGAGGGCTGGGGAAACCTGGGGGGGGTCACATGGCCCATCACCTGATCAGAGTTACTCAATCGCCACTCATGTCTTGATTTCCCAATGTTCTACCCCGGACTCAAAAATCTTTTCATCAGGCCTGCTGCTTTAATTTGACCCATTGAGACATACCGCCAAATCTACCCTCTCACTCCGCCAATAAAGTTTGATACTCATTGGTGTTTTGAGGATGTTTAAAGTTTTAGTCCGTGCTAATGTGTGATCTGAGGGATTTATATATGGCAATGCAGTGCAGCCTGATGTGTTAAAAGCCGCTAGTGTCTGAAGGGATGATGCAGTATGGAATTGAGGTGACTGCTTGGAATGCTGAGCGGTAAATGTATTGCTCCTTCCATTAGGTCCTGAGTGCTCCGTTTAACTGGGAAAACCTTGGGGAGAAACCTCACACATAAACCAGATTTCACAGAGGAATGGCTAGATGTAAAGAAGAATCATAAAGTTGGAAAATTCCCCTTGTAATTTTTTGGGGTCCAAAGTAATAGCTTTTACATTTTTGAGTGCTTAGATTTGCCCTGGCATGTTTCAAATAGTAAGGACTGGGTTGAAAAGTTAAAGTTGAAATGTATATTTAAACTTTTAAAGGCACTGTGATTCCATCTGGTTATAGTCAAGGATCTTCTGTCCCCTTTAGGAAAAACATACCCTCTCAATACAATAATGCAATATGAACAACCTTGGAAAAGCTTTTTTTATTACAAGAGGTAAGAAAGAAAGAAATCTGTTTATGGAATATCTATGTTATATTAGACTCTTACAAATTTGGTGTGAATCTTTATACATTTTTTTACGACTGCCCGGTCCCGCTTTAAGTGACATGCAGCTTATAAAGGCTTCATAAAGCCATGATAAAGCCTGTATAAACACTACATAAATGTGTTACAAATCATCTATAACCATATATCATGCTTTATAGAGGGCTCATAAATGTGGCATAACTGTGTGACATAACCATCAATGTTTTCTTGATTTAGTTTTTCCAGGTTTTGGGTATGCCCCGTTTAAAAAATAGATCATTCTTTAATAGAAAAACAACAGGTTTTGGATGGGATTTGCTGTGTTCACAACAGTGCTTAAGCCACATTAGGGAATGACTTTTGAGGTCTGTGAAATATCTAAGAAACATTGATGTTGGATTGTAGTTGCCCTTCAGTATTGTTTGGTTAACAGGTTTTCTACAGTGCAGTAAGCGCACGTGATGTGATTCAGCCGCCAATGGAATGGGGGGAGTAAAAGGCCTGCAACACTCTATTCAGAGCCCCATGAAATGATACCATATACTGTATACATTCTACAAACACTACTGAGTATTCCCTACAATACTTTTACTACGGCACCCAGAATAGTTCTTGCTCTAAGACAATATGTATTCCATCAGTGGAGGCTGCTGAGGGGAGGACGGCTCATAATAATGGCTGGAACGGCGCAAATGGAATGGCATCAAACCATGTGTTTGATGTATTTGATACCATTCCACTGATTCCACTCCACAATCACAAGTCCATCTTCCCCAATTAAGGTGTCACCAACCTCATGTGTATTCCATATAAAATTATTTGTGTTATGGGCATTCATTTTAAAAGCTACATTTAATGCTAATGTCACTTAAATATGAACAAATATTAATCATTGTTAATGTTATGTTTAGACAATTATTTTGCATCTATCATGAATGGTTATTGACACTTTTCTACTATTATGTGGGGGACTTTTATTTTGGGGGAAAAAATGTGACCCGGAATACTTTTTTAGTATTGCTGACGAGACGCTGATCATGTGATGAGTTCGTAAATCAAATGCCCACTTGTGCTGCCACTGGAAAGCAAAAAGAAAGTAAGTTAACCTTTATTTATTGTCATTTAAAATAGTTTGTAGTAAAGTGTTGAGTTAGATTACATACTGTAGCTACCTCAATTGTTATTTCAAATAATTTTGGTGACTTCACAGCTATTTCTAGCTAGCAGGCTCAGCTGAATACAAATCCCCCTAGATACAGCCACATCTCATGGTCACCGCGTGAGATTTGTAATTTCAAGAAGAATATAATAATACGAATTGAATGGAGTTTCCCATCTTCCCATTTAGAGTTTCTGACGCAGCACAGAAATGCCCTTATCCAGATGGTGTGAATATGACGAAGGCATTTCCTAACAGGCCTGCTAACTTTCTTTGTTTTACTTTTAAGGTTGGAACCAACATGCAGTACCTCCAGCAGGCAGAGACCAAGAACCATTAGTCGTCCAGGTCAAGGACAAGCTACTCTATTCACAGCTCTGTGTAAGGTTCAATGTAACTGCATTGCTGGACTTTTTGAAAATGTCATGTATTTGTATTGTTTTAAAAATTGTTTTATAAGGAAATGTATGGTTTAAACATGTCTTTTAAAGTTTATTCATTTGAGCTGTTACTGACAATTCCCTGTGTTAATTTGTGTTTACATCATTAAGCCTTTATCTTTGTCTTGTGAATAACCAAATGGGTCTAACTTCATAGTAAGTACAGCGTCATATGATACAAGGCATATGCTGTACAGGTATTCCTCTTCTGTTCCCATGCTGGAGACCAGGGCTTGATTACAGCCTGTTACAATGGTGACAACATTCTGTAGCTGATCTTTCAGCGTGTCAAAGACCTGATTGGGCTCAGCACCCCACGATATGGCTAGTTTTTGTGTGCGTGTTGTGAACTGTGGAACATGTAACTTGGTTCCAGAAGAAAGATATTTTCTATTTCTTTAGGTTGGGGGCTTTCATCAGGGTAAGTGTTTCTTAGTGTAACGTCGTCCTCAGGCTATTGCACACACAGCACATACAAGGCTGGGATATCAACCATTCAGAGTTGGCCTTAGTGGGAGTGTCCATAGAATTCCATAGGAGTGACCTGACTGAGTAAAGTACTTATATTAAACACAGTAAATTATTCATAATAATGGCTAAACCCTTCCCATTTCCACAATTTATCTTCTTAAAATTTGATTTTAAACCTAACCTTAACTAAAGACAGCCAAGTTTGATGCGTTGGTTCGACCTGACTTTCGGTGTAATTGGGCAGAAGTATCTGGGAACGAGATAAGGTATAATGTGACTAACATGACATCACTTTAGAGTGTATGCCATCCTTCAGCACAACATGTCACCCTTTATAAAACACATGTTTATTTCATATTCGACATAGTGGGTTATGTCACACAGTTATGCCATATTTATGAACCCTTTATATAGCATGACATTCGGTTATAGATGCGTTGTAGGAATTGATTTAGTGCTTATGAAGGCTTTATGAAGCCTTTATAAACTGAACAGCATTTAAAGTGGGATGATTGTCCGTTACTTGCATAGCGTCTTTACTAATATTTTTATTTGGGCTTTAGTCTAAGGACATGGTCCAGTGCCTGCTTTGAAAGGATTTGATACAGTAGATAGCCTCATCCCTGATAAACTGTTGCAAAATATTGTTTCAAAGATTTTAATTATAACCTTAATCTCGTTGCATAAACAATTTTACCCTGTTTAGCATCAAAATGAAACAAGGTTAGTCTGATACTAAGCTCGCATTTCTTTCAGGTATTTCCTGTGCTCTGGTCCATAAATGATCAGTCCGTAGATCTGTAGATAAGGTAGTACATGTGTATTTGACTTCTCAATCACCCTGCCTATTCTAGTCTCCCCTAGTTAGTGTTCCAGTAACATGACACGTATAAATATTTGTCCAACATAACTGCACTCCTATCCAGCTGATACTGTCTCTGTAACCCTACCACAATCCCCCCTGATCCCAGCTAGGTAACTTTACCCAAACCTGCTTGGTCATTATTGATGGCCTAGTAAGTGTTACAGTTACAGACCTATTATTCTACCATTAAACTTTGATGAGCTTCTCTACAAATACACATTGATGCTTATCAGCTTTCTCCATTACTCACCTTTTACTTCCACCATACTACGGGTACTAGGCTTTTTGGTTTCCTTGTTTAATAAGTGGGAGGTGGAAGTGACAGCTGACAGTCTTTGGCTGTACCGGGGGAAATGTCTGACAGTTCAAGAGGTAAAGAAGGCAGAGGTAAGTGACGTGTCCCCTCTATGACTGGGAAATCTGGTGACCCGGTAAAGTGATATCGCACCACTAAAGTGGAGAAAGAGAAAAAACATGAGGGAAAGAGGGGGAGGGATGAGTGGAGTTGCCACCTCCACATGTGGTTTTACCAGAAATGTTGCTTCTGTAGGTCAATCGAAGATGTTAATAACGCCCCTTGTGTTTCCCACAAACACATAGTTTCCACAGAGAAGCCTGTAAGATGTGCCGGCAAGATGTGTGTGTGTGTGTGTGTGTGTGTGTGTGTGTGTGTGTGTGTGTGTGTGTGTGTGTGTGTGTGTGTGTGTGTGTGTGTGTGTGTGTGTGTGTGTGTGTGTGTGTGTGTGTGTGTGTGTGTGTGTGTGTGTGTGTGTGTGTGTGTGTGTGTGTGTCAAGAACTGCAACATGGCTGGGTTTTTCACACTCAACAGTTTATCAAGAATGGTCTACCATCCAAAGGACATCCAGCCAATTTGACACAACTTTGGGAAGCATTGGATTGAGTCATTTCTTTTGTCAACACTTTTTTGTGAACGATCTACACAAAATACTAACATTTGTAAAAATAAATATGATAAATAAAACACTTTAGATAAGTATTCAACCACGTATGAGTCTTTCTGGGTAATACTCTAAGAGCTGTCTACACCTGGATTGTATAACCTTTGCACATTATTATTTTCAAAGTTCTTCAAGGTCTGTCAAATTGGTTGTTGATCATTGCTACACAACCATTTTCAGGTCTTGCCATAGACTTTCAAGCAAATTTAAGTCAAAACTGTAACTCGGTCACTCAGGAATATTCATTGTCTTGGTAAATAATCCAGTGTAGATTTGGCCTTGTGTTTTACGTTATTGTCCTGCTGAAAGGTGAACTCATCTCCCTGTGTCTGGACAAGGTTTTCCTCTGTGCTTACCTCCCCAGTCCTTAATGATTAAAGCAAATAGGACATGGTGGCGAAGTAATTACAATATAGCAATTGAACACTGGAATGGTAGAATGTGCAGAAGATGAATGTGCAAGTACAGATACTGGCGTGCAAAGGAGCAAGATAAATAAATAAATACAGTATGGGATGAGGTAGATTGGATGGGCTATTTACAGATGAGCTATGTACAGGTGCAGAGATCTGTGAGCTGCTCTGACAGCTGGTGTTTAAAGCTAGTGAGGGAGGTAAGAGTCTCCAGCTTCAGTGATTATTGTAGTTCGCTCCAGTCATTGGCAGCAGAGAACTGGAAGGTAGAGGCGGCCAAAGGAGGAAATGGCTTTGGGGGTGACCAGTGAGATATACCTGCTGGAGGGCGTGCTATGGATGGGTGCTGCTATGGTGACCAGTGAGCTGGGTAAGGTGGGTCTTTACCTAGCAGAGACTTGTCGATGACCTGGAGCCAGTGGGTTTGGCGACGAGTATGAAGCGAGGACCAGCCAACGAGAGCGTACAGGTCACAGTGGTGGGTAGTATATGGGGCTTCGGTGACAAAATGGATGGCACTGTGATAGACTGCATTCAATTTGTTGAGTAGTGTTGGAGGCTATTTTGTAAATGACATCGCCGAAGTCAAGGATAGGTAGGATGGTCAGTTTTACGAGGGTATTTTTGGCAGCATGAGTGAAGGAGGCTTTGTTGCAAAATAGGAAGCCGATTCTAGATTTCATTTTGGATTGGAGATGTTTAATGTGAGTCTGGAAGGAGAGTTTACAGTCTAACCAGACACCTAGGTATTTGTAGTTGTCCACATATTCTAAGTTAGAACCATCCAGAGTAGTGATGCTGGACAGGCGGGCAAATGCGGGCAGAGATCGGTTGAAGAGCATGCATTTAGTTTTACTTTACTTACTTTAGCATACTTATTGACTCAAGACATTTCAGCTTTTCATTTTTAATTCATTAGTAAAAAATGGAAAAACATTATTCCACTTTGACATTATGGGTTATTGTGTTAAAACCTCTAGTGACTCCCAAACCCGCATGCGGGAGCGTAATCATCGCCTGAAACTAATTAGCATAACGCAGCGGACATAAATATCCCTAGAAAATTTTCCTATTCATGAAAATCACAAATGAAATATATTGAGACACAGTTTAGCCTTTTGTTAATCACCCTGTCATCTCAGATTGTCAAAATATGCTTTACAGCCAACGCTAGACAAGCATTTGTGTAAGTTTATCATAGCCTAGCATAGCATTATGCCTTCCTAGCAGCAGGCAACCTTGTCACGGAAATAAGAAAAGCAATCAACCTTTGATGAACTTCGGATGTTTTCACTCAGGAGACTTACCAGGTAGATAGCCAAATTATTTTTTTTCCCCAAAATATTATTTTTGTAGGCGAAACAGCTCCATTTGTTCTTCACATTTGCCTGAGAAATCGCCCGGAAATTGCAGTCACCACAACGCCGAAAAATATTCCAAATTAGCTCCATAATATCAACAGGAACATGGCAAATGTTGTTTACAATCCATCCTCCATGTGTTTTTCTAATATCTATTCGATAATATATCCGTCAGGACAATTCGTTTTTCTCTAGGACCGATTGGAATAATGGCTACCTCTGTACTTTACGCGAGAATCTCTCTCGGAGCCACCATGTGACCACTTACGCAATGTGCCCGCTAACGGCTATTCTTCAACAGAAATGCGTAAAACAACGTCATAATGCTGTAGACACCTTGGGGTATACGTAGAAAGCGTAAGCTTGTTGATGGTACATTCACAGCCATATAGGGAGTCATTGGAACGCAGCGCTTTCAAAACCTGGGGCACTTCCAGATTGGATTTTTCTCAGGCTTTCGCCTGCAACATCAGTTCTGTTATACTCACAGACAATATCTTTATAGTTTTGGAAACGTTAGAGTGTTTTCTATCGAAAGCTGTCAATTATATGCATATTCTAGCATCTTTTCCTGACAAAATATCACGTAATTGTTTATTTTCAAAAATGAAAATACTGCCACCTAGCACCAACAGGTTTTAAGGCCAGTGGGACAAAAAAAACACCATTTACCTAGGTAAGTCAGTTAAGAACAAATGCTTATTGACAATGACGGCCTACCAAAAGGCCTCCTGCAGGGACAGGGCTGGGATTAAAAATACAAAAATAAAAATATAGGACAAAAACACACATCATGACAAAAGAGAACACAACACTACATAAAGAGATACCTAAGATAACAACATAGCATTGCAGCAACACATGACATCACAGCATGGTAGCAACACAACATGACAAAATGGTAGCAACACAACATGGCAGCAGCACAACATAGTAGCAGTACAACACATGGTACAAACATCATTGGGCACAGACAACACCACAAAGGGCATGAAGGTAGAGACAACAATACATCACACAAAACATCACACAAAGAGATTAAGATAAAACTTTCCAGTTTGAGTGTTTGTTGCAGCTCGTTCCAGTCGCTAGCTGCATTGAAATGAAAAGATGAGCAACCCATGTGTATGCTTTGTGGACCTTTAACAGAATGTAACTGGTAGAACGGGGGTTGTATGTGGAGAATGAGGGCTGCAGTAGGTATCTCAGATAGGGGGAGTGAGGCCTAAGAGTTTTTTTTTTAAATAAGCCAGTGAACCAGTGGGCCTTGGGACAGGTATACAGAGATAAAAAGTTTACAGGGGAGTATAGAGGACAGGGATGTGTCCTATAAGGAGCATTGGAGGAAAGTCTGATGGCCGAATGGTAATGAACATCTAGCCGCTCGAGAGCATCTTTTACCTGCTGATCTATAAATTATGTCTCCATAATAAAGAAAAACCCTTGGATGAGTAGGTGTCCAAACTTTTGACTGGTACTGTATGTTAAAGTGTATAGGAACTTCTGTGGGACCCAAATATTTAGTAGAATCAGGGTGTTGACGGAAGCAGATTGACTTTCCGTTACAGCTCAACTGTCCCTCAAACCCAACACACAAACCCAACACACAACCACACACACACACGCAATGCCTTATCTCTATGGGGTTGTTGTGTTGAGGGAATACATCAGCAATATTGTAGTTTGGTGCACATCCTAGCATATGATAAAGAGGAAGCAGGCATTTCCTTCTCAGGAAGGATGTTTCCGCTGTATGTCCTCTCTGATTAGTGAGAAGAGAGCAGCATCGCTTCCCATGAACTGAGATGCATTGGCAAACTGGCCTATGCAATATATTCTATAGCTACACTACCATCATTTTTCATTCTTACTATTTTCTACATTGTAGAATAATAGTGATGACATCAAAACTATGTAATAACACAAATGGAATCATGTTTTAACCAGAAAAGTGTTAAACAAATCAAAATATATTTGAGATTCTTCAAATAGCCACACTTTGCCTTGATGACAGCTTTGCACACATTTTGCATTCTCTTTGCAACCAGCTTTATGAGGTAGACACCTGGAATGCATTTCAATTAACAGGTGTGCCTTCTTAAAAGTTATTTTGTGGAATTTCTTTCCTTCTTGCGTTTGAGCCAATCAGTTGTATGTGACAAGGTAGGGGGCCAATACAGAATATAGCCCTATTTTGTAAAAGACCAAGTCCATATTATGGCATGAACAGCTCAAATAAGCGAAGAGAAACGTTGTTATATTAAGACATGAAGGTTGGTCAATATAGAACACGTCAAGAACATTGAACATTTCTTCAAGTGCAGTCGCAAAAACCATGAAGCGCAATGATAAAACTAGCTCTCATATGAGGACCACCACAGGAATGGAAGACCTAGAGTTACCTATGCTGCAGAGTATAATTTCATTTGAGTTACCAGCCTCAGAAAATGCAGCCCAAATAAATGCTTCACAGAGTTCAAGTAACTTAAACGTCTCAACATCAACTATTCAGAGGAGACAGCATGAATCAGGCCTTCATGGTCAAATTGCTGCAAAGAAACCACCATTAAATGACACAAATAAGAAGAAGAAGAAGACTTTCTTGGGCCAAGAAACACGAGCATTGGACATTAGACCGGTGGAAATGTGTCCTTTGGTCTGGAGTGCAAATTGGAGATTTTTGGTTCCAACCGTGTCTTTGTGAGATGCGGTGTGGGTGAACGGATGATCTCTGCATGTGTATTTCCCACTGTACAGCATGGAGGAGGAGGTGTTATGGTGTGGGGGTGCTTTGTCTTATTTATTTCGAAATCAAGGCACACTTAACCAGCATGGCTACGACAGCATTCTGCAGCAATATGCCATCCCATCTAGTTTACGCTTAGTGGGACTATATTTTGTTTTTCAACAGGACAATGACCCAACACACCTCCAGGCTGTGTAAGTGCTATTTGACCAATAAGGAGTGTAATGGAGTGCTGCATCAGATGACCTGGCCTCCATAATCCCCCGACCTCAACCAAATTGAGATGGTTTGGGATGAGTCAGACCGCAGAGTGAAGGAAAAGCCTCAGCATATGTGTCCTCAGCATATGTGGGAACTCCTTCAAGACGGTTGGAAAAGCATTCCAGGTGAAGCTGGTTGAGATAATGTCAAGAGTGTGCAAACCTGTCATCAAAGCAAAGGGTGGCTATTTGAAGAATCTCAAATATAAAAGTTGTGATGTCTTCACTATTATTCTACAATGTAGAAAATAGTTAAAATAAAGAAAAACCCTTGAATGAGTAGGTGTTCTAAAATTTTTGACCGGTAGTGTATAAGAGTGACTTTTTTCTAAAACTGTGCTAGAAAGCATGTAGTCATTTCTACAGTATACAGTACTGTAGAAATGTAAACAATGACAGTAGCTAGAATCATCTGTTGTTTCTTTACTGAAATTTATGTAGGTCATTGAGTGGGTTGAGCATAACATACAGTATATGGTATCTTAGACTCTAGCAGTTGCGGGGGACAGACACTGTCAGGTCAGAGAAAAGGAGGAGAGAACAAAGACTAGACCTCAACTTTCTTTGTTTACTAGTACAGAGAAACTGAATTCCAACAAGGACCAGAGTGAAACTCAGCCAGTCTGCTTACTGCTGCCTAGCCTTCACTTAACCAAACGCTTAAAGCAGCTATTCCAATTTGTCTATATTCCACCACCTTTCCTCACACTCTACTGCCCTCTTAGTCGCTTTCTGGCTCGTGTGATTGACTCCTCCAATATGGAGTACAACTGCTAAGCTTGAGGACAAAGCGGGAGCTCTCGTCTCGCAGTCTGCCTAGTCCTCTGGGGGCTCCAGAGAATGAGATGCATTATCTCCGTGGTCAGGGACAGTGGGGGGAGAAGGGCTGGAAGAGCTTTATGGAGATTTATAGTTCTCCCTCAAGCCCTAATTGCCTCCTCTGCAGTATGGCTAGCCAGCACCAGGCCTTATAATGGCTCCAGCAGGTGGGCTGCCTGCCTGGCTCATTGTTTACCAATGCTTGTTATGGAGATAAATGGTGTCAGTGACCGACCGACCGGCTGACCGACCAGGCAGGAGCTTCTGTGCTGGCCACAGAGATAGATAGTACATCAATTTGGCCTTTAGACAAAAAGCAGAGTTAGAGGGGTCTCCGTGTCTTTGTTGTCAGATATGATCCCATTAATACCAAGCTTTGACCTTAAAGAAAGAATCTTGCAGTCGAGGCTACTCAGCGGAGGAAGGTGGGGGACCATCCTCCTTCGTTAAATAAAACATTTTTAAAGGGATTTAGTAAATATATTCACATCACCAGATAATTGATTAAATGAATTGCCGGTGTAATTGCAAAACTGCTTTCTGACTGTACACTGTACTTTATGATTGTAGCGGGTTTACTAATGTGTTAGTTCTAGTACTTCTAGTTGACGTGACAACGATGTAAGCTGTTTGTAGCAGTTAGCAGTCATGATATGAAGGTTTGGCTTGGAATGTTTTGTTGTTGTCTGGTAACAGACAGCTGATGTGTTATGCATTGAAGTCCACAAGCGAGGGGAAAAGGTGAGAGGAAAGCGAGTAGATAGATGCGAGAAGGAATTCTATATACAACAAGCAAAGTGATCATGCTGTTTTTATGTGGCTGCTGTGAAAGTGAACTGTTTGTGTGTATTCATTCCGCCGATTCTGTTGAAAAAACATTTCTTAAAAGGAAGCAAACCGAACGGAACCGAACGGAACGGGCTTAACTCTCATTAGCAACTGATGGACTAATGATTACACATTAGATCAGCAAAATACAGTTGAAGTCAGAAGTTTACATACACCTTAGCCAACTACATTTAAACTCCATTTTTCACATTTCCTGACATTTATGCCCCGTAAAAACTCACTGTCTTAGGTCAGTTAGGATCACCACTTTATTTTAAGAATGTGAAATGTCAGAATAATAGTAGCGAATGATTTATTTCTCTCATCACATTCCCAGTGGGTCAGAAGTTTACATACACTCAATAAGTATTTGCTAGCATTGCCTTTAAATTGTTTAACTTGGGTCAAACGTTTCGGATAGCCTTCCACAAGCTTCCCACAATAAGTTAGTGAATTTTGGCCCATTCCTCCTGACAGAGCTGGTGTAACTAAGTCAGGTTTGTAGGCCTTCTTGCTCGGACACGCTTTTTCAGTTCTGCCCACACATTTTCTATAGGATTGAGGTCAGGGCTTTGCAATGGCCACTCCAATAGCTTGACTTTGTTTTCCTTTTAAGCCATTTTGCCACAACTTTTGAAGTATGCTTGAGGTCATTGTCCATTTGGAAGTCCCATTTGCTTCAATATATCCACATAATTTTCCTGCCTCATGATGCCATCTGTTTTGTGAAGTGCACCAGTCCCTCCTGCAGCAAGCACCCCCACAACATGATGCTGCCACCCCCGTGCTTCACGGTTGGAATGGTGTTTTTCGCCTTGCAAGCCTCACCTTTCTTCCTCCAAACATATACAGTGCCTTGCGAAATTATTCGGCCCCCTTGAACTTTGCGACCTTTCGCCACATTTCAGGCTTCAAACATAAAGATATAAAACTGTATTTTTTTGTGAAGAATCAACAACAAGTGGGACACAATCATGAAGTGGAACGACATTTATTGGATATTTCAAACTTTTTTAACAAATCAAAAACTGAAAAATTGGGCGTGCAAAATGATTCAGCCCCCTTAAGTTAATACTTTGTAGCGCCACCTTTTGCTGCGATTACAGCTGTAAGTCGCTTGGGGTATGTCTCTATCAGTTTTGCACATCGAGAGACTGAAATTCTTTCCCATTCCTCCTTGCAAAACAGCTCGAGCTCAGTGAGGTTGGATGGAGAGCATTTGTGAACAGCAGTTTTCAGTTCTTTCCACAGATTCTCGATTGGATTCAGGTCTGGACTTTGACTTGGCCATTCTAACACCTGGATATGTTTATTTTTGAACCATTACATTGTAGATTTTGCTTTATGTTTTGGATCATTGTCTTGTTGGAAGACAAATCTCCGTCCCAGTCTCAGGTCTTTTGCAGACTCCATCAGGTTTTCTTACAGAATGGTCCTGTATTTGGCTCCATCCATCTTCCCATCAATTTTAACCATCTTCCCTGTCCCTGCTGAAGAAAAGTAGGCCCAAACCATGATGCTGCCACCACCATGTTTGACAGTGGGGATGGTGTGTTCAGGGTGTTGCTTTTACGCCAAAGTAAGTTTTGCATTGTTGCCAAAAAAGTTTGGTTTCTTCTGACCAGAGCACCTTCTTCCACATGTTTGGTGTGTCTCCCAGGTGGCTTGTGGCAAACTTTAAACGACACTTTTTATGGATATCTTTAAGAAATGGCTTTCTTCTTGTCACTCTTCCATAAAGGCCAGATTTGTGCAATATACGACTGATTGTTGTCCTATGGACAGAGTCTCCCACCTCAGCTGTAGATCTCTGCAGTTCATCCAGAGTGATCATGGGCTTCTTGGCTGCATCTCTGATCAGTCTTCTCCTTGTATGAGCTGAAAGTTTAGAGGGACGGCCAGGTCTTGGTAGATTTTCAGTGGTCTGATACTCCTTCCATTTCAATATTATCGCTTGCACAGTGCTCCTTGGGATGTTTAAAGCTTGGGAAATATTTTTGTATCCAAATCCGGCTTAAAACTTCTTCACAACAGTATCTCGGACCTGCCTGGTGTGTTCCTTGTTCTTCATGATGCTCTCTGCGCTTTTAACGGACCTCTGAGACTATCACAGTGCAGGTGCATTTATACGGAGACTTGATTACACACAGGTGGATTGTATTTATCATCATTAGTCATTTAGGTCAACATTGGATCATTCAGAGATCCTCACTGAACTTCTGGAGAGAGTTTGCTGCACTGAAAGTAAAGGGGCTGAATCATTTTGCAAGCCTAATTTTTCCGTTTCTGATTAGTTAAAAAAGTTTGAAATATCCAATAAATGTCGTTCCACTTCATGATTGTGTCCCACTTGTTGTTGATTCTTCACAAAAAAATACAGTTTTATATCTTTATGTTTGAAGCCTGAAATTTGGCAAAAGTTTGCAAAGTTCAAGGGGGTCGAATACTTTCGCAAGGCACTGTAGATGGTCTTTATGGCCAAACAGTTCTATTTTTCAATTAGCATATCAGAACCTTCTAAAGCATTTTCTGGAATTTTCCAAGCAAGTTTAAAGGCACAGTCAACATAGTGTTTGTAAACTTCTGACCCACTGGAATTGTGATACAGTGAATTATCAGTGAAATAATCTGTCTGTAAACAATTGTTGGAAAAATTACTTGTGTCATGCACAAAGCAGATGTCCTAACCGACTTGCCAAAACAAGAGTTTGTTAACAAGAAATGTATGGAGTTGTTGAAAAATGAGTTTGACTCCAACCTTAGTGTATGTAAACCTCGGACTTCAACTGGCAAGAGTGTGCAAGACGGTTGTGAATGTGTCACTGTTTGTCACCTTGATTATTAAAAATTCTCATGCTCATAAAAACATAATCCTCCCTCATCTTACATGGCACCGATGATCACTGGAATCTTGGTAGGCCTTGTGTTTAAGTTGTGAGATGAAAATATGTTGAGATGGTCTGACGTGAATGTGTAAAAAATATGCTCTAAAAACTTATACTGCCTTCAGAAAGTAATCACATAGTGAGACAGTGTGTCTTTCAACTGTGAGTCTTTCAAGCCCTGTCAAACTGTTTTAAGATAGATTTAAGTCAAAACTGTAACTCGGCCACTTTAGGAACATTCACTGTCTTCTTGATAAGTAACTCCAGTGTAGATTTGGCCTTGTGTTTTAGGTTATTGTCCTGCTGAAAATGCAGACTGAACCAGGTTTTTCCTCTAGGATTCCTGTGCTTAGCTCCATTCCGTTTCCTGATAAACTCCCCAGTCCTTAATGATGACAAGCATACCCATAACGTGATGCAGCCACCACAATGCTTGAAAATATCTAGAGTGGTACTCAGTGATGTGTTGTATTGGATTTGCCACTAACATAACACTTTGTATTCAGGACATTAAGTTAATTTCTTTGCCGCAGACTGAGTCCATGCAAGTAATTGTATTTATTGTTAAGATAATTGTAACTCCTGAACTTATTTAGGCTTGCCATGACAAAGGGGTTGAATACTTATTGACTCAAGACATTTTAGCCTTTCATTGTTTATTAATTAGTTTAAAAACATAGAAACATAATTCCATTTAGACATAATGGCGTATTGTTTTTATGCCAGTGACAAAAAAATCTACATTTATTCAATTTTATATTCAGGCTTTAACACAAATTTGGAAAAAGTCAAGGGGTGTCTATACTTTCTGAAGGCACTGTACTTCATTCTTAATATACCAATTCAAACTTGTTTATATTTGCTTTTTCTTGTGGGAGTAAAAATGATTCATAAGTCATCCAGTGAATGACATGAAAATGTGGTATTTTTATATTATAATACGTTGTTCCTCTGCGATGACTGAGTGGTGAGAAGGAAGAGGAGGAGAGCCTAAGGCAGGGAAAGTTTGAGAGGTAAAAACTAAAACTGAATGAGCTTTGTACCTGATAAAGAGTTACTTGCCACTGAACCAAGTAATATGGAACAGTTGTCTTCTATATGACTGAATCACATGGATTCCATCTTGTTCCAATTTATACACGGTCGCCCTTCACTCAACATGGGTTTTGTTACATTTATAAGTGTCACACCTTGGTCTTAGTATTTTGTGTTTTCTTTCATTATTTGTTCAGGCCAGGGTGTGACATGGGTTTATTGTATTGTCGTATTGGGTTTTTTGTAGGCATTGGGATTGTGGTTGATTAGGGGTGTGTCTAGTATAGGCTTGGCTGCCTGAGGCGGTTCTCAATCAGAGTCAGGTGATTCTTGTTGTCTCTGATGGGGAACCGTATTTAGGTAGCCTGGGTTTCACTGGGTATTTCGTGGGTGATTGTTCCTGTCTCTGTGTAGTTTCACCAGATAGGCTGTAATTAGGTGCTGTCAGCCTGCATAGAGCAGTCAGAGCTGTCAGTCTGCATGAAGCAGCCAGAGCTGTCAGTCTGTAAAGAGCTGCCAGTCTGCAAGGAGCTGTCAGTCTGCAAGGAGCTGCCAGTCTGCAGGGTGCTGTCAGCCTGCATGAAGCAGCCAGAGCTGTCAGTCTGCAAAGAGCTTCCAGTCTGCAAGGAGCTGTCAGTCTGCAAGGAGCTGTCAGTCTGCAAGGAGCTGCCAGTCTGCAGGGTGCTGTCAGCCTGCATTGAGCAGTCAGAGCTGTCAGTCTGCAAGGAGCTGTCAGCCTGCATAGAGCAGCTAGATCCGCCAGTCAGCCATGATCTTCTAGATCTGCCAGTCAACCAGATTCTTCCAGATCTGCCAGTCAACCAGTCTCTTCCAGATCTGCCAGTCTGCATAGAGCAGCTAGATCTGCCAGTCAGCCATGATCTTCTAGATCTGCCAGTCAACCAGATTCTACCAGATCTGCCAGTCAACCATAATCTTCCAGATCTGCTAGTCAACCAGAATCTTCCAGATCCGCCAGCCAGCCAGGATCTACCGGAGCCTACTTCCTGCCTGAGCTTCATCTCAGTACTGGGCTTCCTCTCAGTACTGGGCTTCCTCTCAGTACTGGGCTTCCTCTCAGTACTGGGCTTTCCCTCAGTTCCGGGCTTCCCCTCAGTTCCGGGCTGCCCCTCAGTCTCGAGCTGCCCCTCAGTCCCGAGCTGCCCCTCAGTCCCGAGCTGCCCCTCAGTCCCGAGCTGCCCCTCAGTCCCGAGCTGCCCCTCAGTCCCGAGCTGCCCCTCAGTCACGAGCTGCTCCTCAGTTCAGTGGGGTTCTGGGTGAGGACTATTAGGCCATGGTCGGCGGCGAGGGTGGATTATCCCAGGACGCATAGGGGAGGAATTAGGACATTAATGGAGTGGGGTCCACGTCCCGAGCCGGAACCGCCACCATGGACAGACGCCCACCCGGACCCTCCCTATGGTTTTGAGGTGCGTCCGGGAGTCCACACCTTAGGGGGGGGGGGGTTCTGTCACGCCTTGGTCTTAGTATTTTGTGTTTTCTTTAATTATTTGTTCAGGCCAGGGTGTGACATGGGTTTATTGTATTGTCGTATTGGGGGTTTTGTAGGCATTGGGATTGTGGTTGATTAGGGGTGTGTCTAGTATAGGCTTGGTTGCCTGAGGCGGTTCTCAATCAGAGTCAGGTGATTCTTGTTGTCTCTGATGGGGAACCGTATTTAGGTAGCCTGGGTTTCACTGGGTATTTCGTGGGTGATTGTTCCTGTCTCTGTGTAGTTTCACCAGATAGGCTGTAATTAGGTTTCACGTTCCGTTTGTTGTTTTTGTATTTGTATAGTTATTTCATGTGTCACTTTTTTCATTAAAGTCATGAGTAACCACCACGCTGCATTTCGGTCCGACTCTCTTTCTACAAATGAAGAACGACGTTACAATAAGGCAGATAATGTGTTTTCTTAAGAAAAAAAAGTTGGGGGAGGGACAGTTGATCTGACAGGCTCATGTTTATTGCAGGGGAACATGCCTTTAGTGAGCGCCAGTGATGAGCCTCAGACAAGGCTGTCAGAGACCAGTAAGTGCACTAATGACTTGGAACAGCCACTTAAAGCATGAATATTGGATATGTACTGTATAGGAGTGCATTTCCGTCTGCTCCATCCTCCATTCTCCCCTCCCTGCAGAACTAGGGCAGGCGCTCCTTGAACTGAGCCGGCCCGTGGAGTGGAGAGGGACATGTGTTCCATATGAAGAGGGTGTCAGGGAGGACCAAGGGAGGTAGAAGTGATGGATGTCATGGAAGGTGTGAGGTGTGATATAGAGAGACAGAGAAGGAGACGCCTGTTCCTTTGCTCTTTAGTGTCACACTCCAACAGATGATGTGAGAGGATGAGGACTCTACTCTGAGGGATGAGGACTCTACTCAGGACTCTACACGACAGGGGCTCTGACCTCATCCACTGTAGTAAGAGATGATGACAACATCTAAAGACACAGGCACAGGAAACCAAGACAGTTGTTAAGAGTTGGGAGAGATGCTATGCAAACCCAGTTATTTAAACTAATTTAACCTGACTGACTGTATGCTTCACCCACCTGTTTCTACCTCCAATATCCTGCATCTTCTGCATGTTCCTGTCTTTAGAATCTGTGGCCATGTCACACATACATTCAACGTTTGGGGTTCATGGTGGGCGGCAAAGACCATTGTAAACCTCAGTTGTATAGCCATTAGAAGATTAATGACTATCTTTTTTTATTCATGTCCTGAAATCCAAAACCTGAACTGATGGAAAGACAGAATTAATAGTGGAACAGGTTCTGAGAGACATCTGTCTGATGTGTGGTCTAGATGGAGTTAGGAGATGGAACCAGATTGAAGAAAGCCTCTAATGCCACGTTAAAATAAATAGAACACCGGTCTTACCCTTGGAAACACATGAATGAATAGAAACATTCTAAGTGATCAACTGAGTGGTCGGTATCAAGCTGCTACAGTGACGCAAGCGGTGATAGTGTTCAGCGTCTGTTATTGTTTGCCATGGTTATTTCCAAGGTCATGTGATGACTTCATTAATGAGCTTGTAGAGGTACCATGGAAACAGGAGTCAGGTATTAGGGAATGAAAAGTCTCACATTTAATAGATTTCAATAACCACAAGATGGGAACGATGACACAGACAAAATACTAATAATTCATCACTGGGTAAAAAGGGGTTGGTGAAAATGCAGTCCTACTTCTGTCAGAAAGCTTCACATGAAGATCATATTCAGCGAATGTACATGATCACCTCTCTTATGAAGGTCTTTAGGGAGCTGGTTTCCACGTGTCCATTGGGCTGTAACAGTCCGGCAGACAGTACAGTATTGACAGTGATACCCAGGAATTCAGCCCTGGGCTCGCTTACTTTACCCCTCACACCTTCAATGCAGTCCACAGTCCCTTCTAGAAGCTCTACTCTCTTTTTCAATTGACAGTTTCTGTGTATGAAATGTTCTTGAAAGCACTATCAGCTCTGTATCTGCAGTGAAACAACTATCTGGAAGAGTGAGAGAACTGGTAAAACTAGCTGACTCTTGTCCATTAAATTAAGTGTTCAGGCTGGATCACTAATTAATTATCTGATATTGTCACACTATTTCTCCCATTGGAAGGTGCTCATTTCTACTGTGAGGATTTAGCCAAGCTCACCACCCTCTGTAGAGTCTCCTGAGGTTGAAGAGTCACTGCCTTGCCTTCTTCACCATGATGTCCTTGAGGTTTGACCATTTCAGCTCTTCGGAGATGCCCAACCTGGTTCCCCCTGAAGTCCACAATCAGCAACTTTGTTTTGCTGATGTTGAGGGAGAGGTTGTTTACCTGATACAATGCCGTCAGAGTGCCTCCTCCCTGTAGGCCGTCTCATCGATGTTGTTGATCAGGCCTACTACTGTTGTGTCGTCAGCAAACTTGATGATGGAGTTGGAACTGTGTGAGGCCACGCAGTTGTGGGTATACAGAGAATACCGGAGGGACTGAGGATGCACTCTTGTGGGGCCGCCGTGTTGAGGATCAGTTTCGAGGAGGTAATGTTGCCTACCTTCACCACCTGGGGGAGGCTCATTACGAAGTCCAGGACCCAGTTGCATAGGGAGGAGTTCAAATCCAGGGCTGTGAGCTTTGTGATGAGCTTAGAGGGCACTTTGGTATTTAAGGCAGAGCTGTAGTTGATGAACAGCATTCTCACATATGCATTCCTTTTGTCCAGGTGGGTGAGAGTAATGTGCAGTGCAATGGTGATTACGTCATCCGTGGATCTGTCAGAGTGATGGGCAAATTGGACAGGGTCGATTGTCGGGGAGGGAGGAGGTGATGTGGTCTTTGACTATACTCTCGAAGCACTTCATGATGTAGGAAGTGAGTCCTACGGGTCGGTAGTCATTCAGTTCAGTTACATTCCCTTTCTTGGGCACAGGGATGATAGTGGTCATCTTGAAGCAGGTAGCCAGGACTATCATATTTTCACAATTTCACTAATATCATCAAAATCAATAAATCAGCACATTTTTGGGCTCATTTAGTGGTTTTTACCTGATAAAGTAGAAGCCTGTTGAAAAATAATGTTAAAAGCGCAATTTAAATTCCTAAAACATACATTGAAAATGTATGCTGAAAAAATGTGAGATATTTTGAAGGCCAATACATATAACTTACTCACAACACACAGGTGTTACCTTGTAAACTGTCCCCGACCAATATTTACCAAGCGTTCACTCAACACAGGAATTGATTAGCTTGTTCTACAGTAATCAATAGCGCGCACAAATTAATCAGTCATGTCGATATTGTATTGAAATCAATGGAACTGGGACAATAACCATGCTGATGTACCGTTTGCACTCTTCTAACAGACAAACCTCAATGAACTTGGGTAATAATACATATATCTGTCGTAGACATTTATCAACTTATATCTCTATATCTCTATATTGGAACATTTCAACGAATCCCCACCTCACATCGGCTTCTAAACAGCGACAGGGGTTGGCTTTCATTTCAAGATAGCTAAACCCTTAAATCCATGAACTCATGTGAGGCCAGAGACGTTTATGGGAGGAGCGCCAGGTTTTTTTCTAGCCAGCTAGGTCTGAAAATTAAAGCTGCGTTCTAAGTCCCACTATGGACTGGCACGTATGACAAAAACATTGGTACTAAACCAAAGATATTGATCTGTTTTAAGCAATTTTGTGAGATTGTGATGACTATAAACTTTAATACTTAATGTCATAAATCGGAGATAAAAAGGATGTGTATTTCTTGTAAATCTTGCGTGGTGAAACAAGTTAATCTGAGAAATGTAGTAACAAGTTCTGTCCACAATAGGGAAGTTAGCATACATTTGAACAACATGAAACAACTATTTCATCCTACTTTAACCATAGAGAGAGTTTAACAATGCTCCTAAGCACAATTTAAACAGTCGCTTTAGACTAGAGTGTCCGTAGGGTCTATGCATCAGGCTGAACATTTGACGTCCCTACTGACAGGCCTCAGAGTGACAGACAAGACACCTATATTTCCATATAGAAAATGTCAGGGAGCTTTTTGCTGGTTGCCTGTAGCCTATCTAATTGCTGATACTGTATGTGGTTTCATTTGGAGAGCTTGCTATGGAGAGTGGACTGGACAGTTTGACTGGAGTTACTGTACCTGATGGCTTGTACTGTAATCCTTTTGCATGGTGTGTGTGTGTAGCTTTATTATGGCTTTCTAAACATGAAACTGTGTTTGCGTGTGTTGTATAGTATGATGTCTTGCTGTGCATTAGGTACTTTCAGTGTGGGCAGAGAGAGACAGAAACACAGGCCTCTATCACCAGAATATGATACCTGCAGATAAAATGAGTGTGACGTTCATCACCGTTTCCAGTCACCGCCTAAATACTGTATATCACCACCACTGTGTGAAGGCAGAGGAGACACTGAGAAACAGTGACTGGATGGAACACGCTAAGGAAAATAAACGCAGTGATTAATAACAGTGTGCAATGTATATGCACATACAGCATGGGTTCCACTTTAACTTCATAGGACGTGTCAATCACACTGTCAATCAAAGCTATGTCTTCCCAGGTCTAAAACGTATTATGTTCCTATGGATTTGTGGTTTCTCTGGATTCCAACTAAAGCTATGTTTTACTTGTGTGCAAAAATAAATGATTGAAATGTGCTGTGCTCATACTGTACCTCCACATCATTGCCTATGGGGATAGAATCCACAATATTATTGGTCACAAGTATCAAGGTAGAAAGTTAAAAGAAAAACAGAGACAAGCAGAGATAGACCTCAAGGAAAAACCAACAAATCGATAGAAGAGAGAGTTGGAGAAGGGGATCTGCAGAGACAGAGAATGGAGGCTCAGAGACAGATTGAAAAGATAAAGGATGAAAGATAAAGTATGGGTATAGGTCAGAAAGAAAGTGTGACTATATGACTGTAGGACAGAGAGTTGACTTCTTCCTGTCATATACAGCAGAGGAGTCTGGTGGGAGGATGGGCTCATTGTAAAAAATATATATACATATATTTAACCTTTATTTAACCAGGTTGGCAAGTTGAGAACAAGTTCTCATTTACAATTGCGACCTGGCCAAGATAAAGCAAAGCAGTTCGACACATACAACGACACAGAGTTACACATGGAATAAACAAACACACACAAACAAACAATGGCTGGAATGGAATCAGTTGAAAGGTACCAAAAACATCAAACACATGGAAACAACACATTTGACTCTATTCAATTGATTCCAGCCATTGCAATGAGCCCGTCCTCCTATAGCTCCTCCCACCAGCCTCCTCTAACTGTGCATTCAGAAAGTACTCAGACCCCTTGACTTTTTCCACATTTTGAACCGATTGAACATCTCTGGAGAGACCTGAAAATAGCTATGCAGACACTCCCCATCCAACCTGACAGCTTGAGAGGATCTGCAGAGAAGAATGGGAGAAACTCCCCAAATATAGGTGTGCCAAGTTTGTAGTGTCGTACCCAAGAAGACTCTAGGCTGTAACCGCTGCCAAAAGCGCTTCAACAAAGTACTGAGTAAAGGGTCTGAATACTTATGTAAATGTAATATTTCAGTTTTTTCTATTTATATAAATTAGCACAAATGTATATAAACCTGTTTTTGCTTTGTCATTATGGGGAATTGTGTGTAGATTGTTGAAGGGAATTTTTTTTTTTTATACATTTTAAAATAAGGCTGTAACCTAACAAAATGTGGAAAAAGTCAAGGGGTCTGAATAGTTTCCGAATGCACAGTCAAATACAGTACCAGTCAAAAGTTGGGACACACCTACTCATTCAAGGGTCTTTCTTTATTAAGACATCAAATCTATGAAATAACATATGGAATCGTGCAGTAATCAAAAATAGAGTTAAACAAATCTAAATATATTATATAGTTGAGATTCTTAAATGTAGCCACTTTGCACACTCTTGGCATTCTCTCAATCAGCTTTGCCTAGAATGCTTTTCCAACAGTCTTGAAGGAGTTCCCACATTGTGGAGGTCATTTGATGCAGCACTCCATCACTCTCCTTCTTGGTCAAATAGCCCTTACAAAGCCTGAAGGTGCGTTGGGTCATTGATAGTGCCACTAAGCCCAAACCAGATGGGATGGCGTACTGCTGCAGAATGCTGTGGGAGCCATGCTGGTTAAGTGTGCAAATAATGCCAATAGTGTGCAAAGCTGTCATCAAGGCTCCCGAGTGGTGCGGTGGTCGAAGGCACTGCATCTCAGTGCAAGAGGTGTCACTACAGTCCCTGGTTCAAATTCAGGCTATAGCACATCTGTCCGTGATTGGCCCAGCGTTGTCCGGGTTTGGCCAGGGTATAAGAATGTTTTCTTAACCGACTTGCCTAGTGAAATACAAATTTTAAAAAATCATTAAAAGGCAAAGCTTGGATATTTTGAAGAATCTAAAAAATATATAATACATGATTCCATATTTATTATTTCATAGTTTTGATATCTTCACTATTATTTTATAATGTCGAAAATAGTACAAATAAAGAAAAACCTTGAGTAGGTGTGTCCAATTTTTTTGACTGGCACTGTATACAAAAGTATGTCAACACCCCTTCAAATGAGTGGATTCGGCTATTTCAGCCACACCTGTTGCTGGCAGGTGTATAAAATCGAGCACACAGCCATGCAATCTCCATACACAAACATTATCAGTAGAAAAGGTCCTTCAACAAAGTACTGAGTAAAGGGTTTGAATGCTTATGTAAATTTAATATTTACGTTGTTTTTTTAAACACATTTGCGAACATTTATAAATACCGGTTTTTGCTTTGTCATTATGGGGTATTGATGAGGGGGAAAAAAAGATTGAATACATTTTTAAAATAAGTCTGTAACGTTACAAAATGTGGAAAATGTGAAAGGGTCTGAATACTTTCCTTTATGCACTTTACAGAGTAGGCCAACGCTAAAGCCACAAACCTTCACATCTCCTTTATGATTTACTTACCGTCTGAGAGTAGGAGTGGGGGAAATGTTTAGGAAATAAGTCTGCTTGATAAAGAGAGTGTGTTTGTGTGTGAGAGGGAGAACTGGTGTGAAAGATAAGAAAGCATTAAATCAGATATTTACTACCCCAACTTGAAATCCCCCTCGGAAGGGGAAGGCTGTTTCTACACCAATGCTTTCAAACCCTTCAGTTGTTTTTTTTCTATCTTTAATACCCCACTCAAAGCTCCACACATGCATGCTTTTAGAGCTCTTATTGAATTACAAAAACCCTCGTATCCTGCCACCATATCTCCTCTGTACTTCTCATCTGAGGTAGGCAGCCTCATCTCTGAGAACAGGAAGTACCTGGAGCCATGTGAGTGGTTTGTCTTTAGTCTGTGCTGTTATTTACCCCATAGACAGAAATAGAGGTATGAAAAGCTTGCCTGTTAAATGTTGCTTTTGAAGGGAAAAGACTGTATACAAATTATAAGTGGGTACTATACGACCTTTGTATCCCACTGCAACTGAAATTGCCATGCGAAACTGTGAGTGAATCGCTTCCAAGAAAGACTGTGAGTGAACCATTACTAAGAAAGTTTCATAATAGCCATTGGATAATAACCATTGGATTAGAGGTTGACGTTGTCCTTCCTGGTTTTAGTCCCACTTCAATTATTGATCAGTTCCCAGAACATTCGTTAGGTTGCTGCTAATTTTCTCATGAAGACAAAAACTTTCCAGTCATGCTGATGATTATACAATATTTGTTACAAAAACGTTCCAAGTCTCATTTCATAAATCTTTTAAAACGTGATGAAGGAAGGAAAACAAAAAATACAGTGTTAGAAGTAGACGGCATATGAAGAGGATGGGAATATTTTCATAACTCCGAAATTGTGAGCTGTTTCCTGTTTGACCATATTAGACTGGGGGGAAAACACACAAAAGACCACAGCTATCGCTTGAGTTGGTTCAATCCCACATATTCTTTAACTACGCTTCTTTTGAAAAATAACATGTTTTTAATCGAGGTTCAGATATAATCTACTAAAAGAGAGGACATCTTCATTTCGTCCAGATTTATAAATCTAGTCAGAAATGCAGGATTTAGATTAACTGTTAAACAATATACAGTATATAATTGTGTAAAAATGTACTGTACAACTTTTAAAAAATGCACATAATACAATTCCTATATTGAGATGCCTGAAATGGTCTCCCGTCTTATTTTTAATCTTGGATACCTTGGATACCTTCTACATATGGGACTAAATGTTGTTTTAATGTCCTATGAAAGAAATGATGTGTCAACATATGTACAAAATATGTTGTGTTTGTATGATTAAATGCTATTCGAAGGATTTAATACAAAATGCTGTGTCTCTATAACATCTACAATACAGTCCTCCTTTAAGAAGCAACCAATTTGCATGCTGAGAATGTTGTGGTAATGTTAGGTCAAACTTAAAAAGAACATTTTCTAAATATTCTGAGGACCTCCAAGACACCTCCAAGACAGTAACTTAGACCAGGTGTTCTGTCAACATTCTTACAACATTAAGAGAATGTCCTGTGCAACTTAAACATTGTATGAATTTCATCCCAACTGAGCATATTTTGTGTTTACGGAACCTATCTCTTGTAATGTACCCACAATGTTCTGTAAGCGTTTAAAGAACGCAGAAATACTGTTCTGTCAACATTCTTGCATCATCAACGGAATGTTTTGTGCACAGTGATACAAATATTATCTGAATGTCAGCACAACTGGACAGTTTTTGTGTTTTGGAATCCTACCTCTGGGAACGTTCTTGTAACATCAGGTGGATGTTTTTTTTCAACCTAAAATAAACATTCTAGAATCATCCGCACAACTGGGCGGCATTTTATTTGTGTTTTGGGAACATATCTTATGTGGAGTCCCCACACTGTTCCCACCAGACTGTTCACACTACCTAAGGAAACATTCTGGGAACCTTTAAAGAACAGATTATATGTGTTCTAGGAACATTCTTGCAACATAAGGCAAATGTTTTGTACAAATATTATATAATTATCAGTTTTTGTGTTTTGGGAATATTTTTCAGATTCTAGTATAATAGTAATTTTTGGGATGATCAAGGATGTCAGATTTAGAGCCTTATAGTGCATTGCTCCCCAGTTATGATCTCCATGAAAAGGGTTGGCAGAAACTGTGATCAGATAACCTCAACTTTCTTTCAAGTCTATCCCTCCCTCTATTCCCTGGGCTGAACTCCAAAGGACAAGCCAACTCCATAAACCTGCTTCCGCTTCACATCACATGCAACAGTACAGTTTCATGCCCTCTAAGGGGGAAAACTACGGTCATAATGTCTACTGCTAGCAGGTTCTTCAATGTTTATGGACTAGAGTCACGGTTCCACATGACTTTCATGCTCTTTGGAGGCTTTTTTTCATGGTGTGGAACCATCAGGTTCCTCAATGGATGCTATTGTCATCAGCAGACAGAGGATGGGTGGATGGGAGGGTGGGCGGATGGGTGGACGGGTGGATGGGAGGATGGGTGGATGGGTGGATGGGAGGATGGGTGGATGGGAGGATGGCAGGCAATGAATTATTATCTTTGTAGTTAATTAACATGTTTTCTGTGCTAAATGATGTAAAATATTGACCTGTTGTAAACTCCCTACTACATTGCACAGTTTGGGCTTGATCTGATTTATCTCCACAGAACTGTGCAATGTGCGCATTGAGCTCACAAAAAAAAAAAAAACGAAATGGATTCAAGTAATTGAACCCCGGCAGAATTCTATGGCATGTTATTTAAGTGTCAGCTATTGTTGCCAGAATGACGCAATTTACCACAATCTGCCACCATCTACCACAAACAAGCTCAAAACTTTTAAAGGAAGAACCACTGTAGGGCAGCAGTTCCCAAATTAGGGGTCGCGACCTCCATGTGTAGTCAGTCGCCTGATATGAAAATGTGGTCATGGGAGAATTTCCAAAATCCCCCCCCCAAAAAAAAATATATATTATAATATCGTCTTTGTATCTCAAAATCATTGTAATGTGGTTAACTTTAAAAATTTAAATGAAAATTATTCAAGTATAAAATATCAAATTCATCCAGAGAGCGCCCTTAAATCATGGGAAAAGGCCACACTTGACCGTTGTACTTGAGTCATTCCCACGGTGAATGGCTTTGCCCTCTACGCTATGAAACCACACACTATTGCAGAGACTTTGATATCACCAGCCACAATTGATATGTGAAAATGTGTGGGCACAAAAACTCACATCAATAATACCTTTGTCAGATAACACTGTTTAACAAAGAATGTATGCTAATTGCTAGCAATCAAGAGGAAACTGACTGAACTCAAAAACTCCCCAGATAGACATTAGCTGTGAGGGCCGAGATGCCCATGCATTAACTTACGTTCGCTACATGTCGGGGGATGCTATTCACGGGGACATGTTCTGTCTCACGATTCCTGAGCATGAAACGGCACAGGGGATGTTCAGTGTGCTTCGTGGATATATTGACTGGGGCTCCATCTATGGCAGGTACGGCCGGCAATCCTCTGCACTTTAGTTATGAATGTGTCTCCCTCTGCCATATGGACGCATTGTAGATACACCGAGAGCAACCGTCGGCAAAAGGGCTGAGCATAGGACTCGGAGACATACTGCAGCAGGTAACTTCAATTGTAAACTACATCAAACCAAATCCACAGCACACACGCCTGTTTGCAAAGCTATGTGGAGATATGGGATCAGAGCATGACTATTTCAGGTTTGGTTGTTATCAAGGGGGAATATTGGGAAGATTTTTCACATTGAGAGGGGAACTGTTGTCATTCACAATGGATGTGAAAAAAAACTGACTCGGTTGACTTTCTTTGTAATGAAAATAACATGTGTCTCCTTGCCTACTGTATGTAACAGACATATTTGGAAAACTGAACAAACTGAATGCAAGCATGCAGAGGAAATACAAAAACAGAAGAAAGAATTCTTATTGGAGAGAGTCTTTCAAAAGCCGACCATGCCCCTTCCCCCAGCTGTGATTGTTTTTTTAAAGAAAAAACGGCATCGGTAAGTGTCCCACACGAGTGATGACTGTTCACCTCCAATGCTTGGAAGAGCACTTTGGGACCTACTTCCCAATATGTTTGACTGTGATCCTGACTAAGTTGACAGGCAGGTATGAGAGTTTGAATACCTGATCGAGCTGTCATGTGACCGAATGGGTTCATGGGTCACTACGGAGGAGTTTTGGTTCCTGATTCAAAGTGAATACCCTGCCCGTCTCCCTCTGAGCATTAATGCTGCATTTTAAACAACTGGGAACTTGGAAATCTCCAACTTCTGACTTCAGTCCGTTCAAGACAACTGGGAACGAGCTCCGACTGGGAAAAAATATTTTTGAACAGTCTTCCAACTCGTAACTCAGGCCTCTTTCTAGAGCTCTGACTTTCCAACCTGAAGATCACTGACGTCATGAATTGACCTCGTATTTTTCAGAGTTCCCATTTGTCTTGAAAGCACCATTAGTGCTCTCGTCCAACTAACGATCCAGTTTGGATGTGACAGCATAGATGAGGTGCGCACTGTTGACCACACCCATGACTTTGAGAAGCTCTGACACGACATGCAACAAGCCACACCCACCTCATTAGTGGTGGTGAGATCCTTTCTCTTTTGTCAGACTGATTTGTAATTGACTGTCACATCCCCACATTAAAAGTATGTTATGGTAAGTTGAGAAGACAATCAGAAATACTGTTAGAATGTTTTTGAATTGACTGCCCCAGCCCCAAATATACAAGTAAACATTGGCTGTTAATTACATCATTGTTTTCACATGGTTGGGATCGCGAGAATTTTCAGATATCAAAATGGGGTCGTGGGCCAAACATGTTTTAGAACCCCTAGCACAGGGGTAAGGTCACTCGGCATTCTGATATATGTTGAACAGAGTAGCATCAGTGTATATGATGATTGTATGTGCGTGTGTGTAGAGTCAGTATGAACATCTGTGCATGTTATGTGTGTGTGTTGGAGTGTGAGAAGAGTGCTGTGAGTGGGCATTGAGTCAGGGCAACATGTTTAAATACAATAAAAAAGGTCAATGCAGATAGTATCACGACTTAGGATATGACCCAGATGCAGACACAGGAGGCGGATAGTTCGCTTCTCTGAACATTTAGTCTAACAAAGGGGCAGGAAAAAGGGCAGGCATAGGTTCATAGTTCAAGGAAGAGTCAAACAGGGACAGAACGCCAGGCAGGCTCAGGTCAGGCAGAAAGATAGGAACCGGGAAGATTAGAAAACAAGAACTTGAGCACTGGTAACACACGGAAAACACGCTGTGACGACTTGACGAGACAAGACGAACTGGCAACAGACAGAAAACCCAGGTATTACATTTTTTCAACCTCATGAGGGGGGAGGAGGCGCTATTGCGTGGACCATTTTAACTCCTTAGTGATTTGGACACAGAGGAACTTGAAGCTCTCGATCTGCTCCATCGATGTGGATGGTGGCGTGCTTGGCCCTCCATTTCCTGTCGTCGAAGATCAGCTCCTTGGTCTTACTGACATTGAGGGTTGAGGTTGTTGTCCTTGCACCACACTGCCAGGTCACTGACCTCCTCCCTGTAGGCTATTTCATCGTCGCTGGTAATCAGGCCTACCACATTCGCGTCGTCAGTAAAATCGATGATGGTGTTGGAGTCGTGTGTGTGTGTGTGTGGCCTAGCAGTCGTGGGTGAACAGGAAGTACAGGAGGGTCCCAGGGTGTTCCAGAGTGTGTGTGTGCGCAGGGTGAAGTAGGTATCCCAGATGGGTGGGACAACTCTTCATGTTTTATGAATGAGATGGTGAAAGACTACCTCTCTAAGCATTGCTGAGGCAGTCTGCTTGTTGTTTATTTTTTTCTGGTTCACTTGGACTACCAAGTTTGGCCGGAGAGCAGGATTTGGGGTTGGGAGGTCAACCAGGAGCCAATGTGGTCTCTAACACACATCCCCTACTGGCACCTTACAGTAAAAAACAACAACATTGCAATATTAGTAGCTGTAGCTGAATTACATTCCTTTTTCCTTTTATTCAAATGATATGCTGAAATGTTTTTGGGTAATGAGGAAATTCCTCAAACATAATTCAAAATAATGTGTGTGCATTTCGAAGTAACTGTATCTAAACAGGGATAGTGAATAGATATTGTTATAGTACTCAATATCAATTATCTGCTTACTATGTGGTGAAACTCTCCAAGCATACCCCCTTTTCATTTCTCAGGCCCTGGCTAAGTCTGACTGTGTCCACGACTCCCACCCTGAACTGACTGCTGTCTCCATGAGAACCATGTCTCAGATGCAGCACTGCAGATATTGTGATGAGCGAGAGGCAAGACTTTGCTCTCGCATAGTCACACACTGTATCTATGCAAGTGTACAGGTTTGCTTCACGCTGTCAGTGTGGTAGGTACAGGACCACAGGTTTGCTTCATGCTGTTACAGTGTGGTAGGTACAGGACCACAGGTTTGCTTCACGCTGTTACAGTGTGGTAGGTACAGGACCACAGGTTTGCTTCATGCTGTTACAGTGTGGTAGGTACAGGACCCTCTTCCATGTCTCCCATATTGGTACAGCTGACATGTCTCCCATATTGGTACAGTATCTTCCATGTCTCCCATATTGGTACAGTATCTTCCATGTCTCCCATATTGGTACAGATATTGGTACAGTATCTTCCATGTCTCCCATATTGGTACAGCTGACATGTCTCCCATATTGGTACAGCTGACATGTCTCCCATATTGGTACAGCTGACATGTCTCCCATACTGGTACAGTATCTTCCATGTCTCCCATACTGGTACAGTATCTTCCATGTCTCCCATACTGGTACAGTATCTTCCATGTCTCCCATACTGGTACAGTATCTTCCATGTCTCCCATACTGGTACAGTATCTTCCATGTCTCCCATACTGGTACAGTATCTTCCATGTCTCCCATACTGGTACAGTATCTTCCATGTCTCCCATACTGGTACATTATCTTCCATGTCTCCCATACTGGTACAGTATCTTCCATGTCTCCCATATTGGTACAGTATCTTCCATGTCTCCCATACTGGTACAGTATCTTCCATGTCTCCCATACTGGTACAGTATCTTCCATGTCTCCCATACTGGTACAGTATCTTCCATGTCTCCCATATTGGTACAGTATCGTCCATGTCTCCTATACTGGTACAGTATCGTCCATGTCTCCCATATTGGTACAGTATCGTCCATGTCTCCCATATTGGTACAGTATCTTCCATGTCTCCCATATTGGTACAGCTGACATGTGTGCCAGGGACTTTGGGTTTAAGGACATATCAGGGGGGAAATAAAACATTTTATTCACCAAATTAGTTTCTTTAGAGCCACAAAAACTTTAAACACAATGGACAACAATTCCTACCAAACAAAATAAGTTATTTTTAACTTCAGGAACATGTATTTTTCAGAACCTCAATTATCTTACACATCATACATTTACATTTGGTTGACTTTTATGTTAGCTTTTGGAATATCATACAATATTCAAAACATAAACAAAACAACTTCACCTCCCCCTCAACAGGACCCAAGTTAGAGTCAAAAAAATGAAAATATAATTACCATGTTTTTGTGGTGGCAGAATACTTTCTATCAGCAATATTCCAGGACGGTCTTGGCCCGACGCCCATGACTGTCATTTGTGATCAGTGGGAGGTCCCTGGTGTTGATTTAATTGTGCCAGGGGAGAAGGAATGACAAAATGCTGGAAAGAAGTATAAACCGTGTCTTTTGCCTTTCTCTGTTGGTTAGATGATACTTGGACACTTTGAAGCAGTGGCATTGCTGCACCATGGGGTAGGCAGGCCGGGCAGCCCAGTGATGTGATGTGTGAGGACAGTGTGTTTAAATGTGTAGGAGCAGCAGATCTGGCCGGTCCAGCTGCACACTGACTAATACACTACTGGAGGTCAGCAGACTGCTGCAAATACTAACATATACACTCAGTGGACAGTTTATTAGGTGCACCCATCTAATAGCGGGTCGAACCCCCCTGAGCCTACAGAACAGCATGAATTCTTTGGGGCATTGAAACATTGCTCAATTGGTGTCAAGGGAACTAACGTGTGCCAGGAAAATATTCCCCACACCATTATACCACCGCCACCAGCCTGTACCATTGACACCAGGCAGGATGGGTCCATGGACTCATGCTACTTACACCAAATCCTGACTGCCATCAGCATGACGAATCAGGAACTGGGATTTATCAGACCAAGCTATGTTTTTCCACTCCTCATTTTTCTAGTGTTGGTGATCACTGGAGCTGCTTCTTCTTGTTTTTAACTGGTAGGAATGGAACCCGGAGGGTCGTCTGCTGCAATAGTCCATCCGTGACAAGAACAGACTAGTTGTGTGTTCCTGAGATGCCATTCTGCACACTACTCTTGTACTGCGCTGTCTTTTGCTTGTTTGTGCCCCCTCCTGTTAGCTTGCAAAATTCTTGCCATTCTCCTTCGACCTCTCATCAACAAGCGTTTTTCACCCACAGGACTGCCGCAGACTGGATGTTTTTTGTTTGTCGCACCATTCTCTGTAAATCCTAGACACTGACAGTGGTGAAAAATCCTGGAGGCCAGCCGTTTCTGAGATACTGGAACCTGCGTGCCTGGCACCGACTATCATATCCCGCTCAGAGTTTTGCCCATTGCAACATTCAATCAAACAGTAACTCGATGCCTGTCTGCCTGCTTTATATAGCAAGCCCCGGCCACGTGACTCACGGTCTGTAGGAGCGAAACATTTTCGTGAACAGGGTGGTGTACCTAATTAACTATTTTTTTAATGTTCTGATCCTCATAGACACCTAGTTATGGTTTAGTTATGTTGATTCTAACTTAATTTGAATTCAAATGAAACACTACTAAAATTAGAGCTGAGTTTGATATACTGTAAGCCATAAATTACAGAACTGTTGACAGGTTTTTCAGACAGTTCTACCATCCTGTTTAAGATGTGAAGTACTGAAGTAGCCTAGTGGTTAGAGCATTGGACTAGTAACTGAAAGGTTGCAAGTTCAAATCCCTGAGCTGACAAGGTACAAATCTGTTGTTCTGAACAGGCAGTTAACCCACTGTTCCTAGGCTGTCATTGAAAATATAATTTGTTCTTCAACGACTTGCTTAGTTAAATAAAAAGTATTGATGAAAAGGTTGTTAACATAGTATGGTTATGAACTCCGGAGGAAGTTACTGAACCCTGAGAGGTAATAAAAGGGGTTTCCTTTTTTAAATCCACTCAGCACGGACAGCTAATATTACAACCCCAGATAAGGTTAAACCAACAGTGGAGCCCATCTGCTACAGGCCAGGCGCGGTGTGGTGTAGTGTGGGCTGCCGAGCCTCCCAGTTCAGCCGTGCACTGAGCAGCACTGAGCCCTGCCTCCACAGCTGCTGCTGCGTCTCCTCAATAAACCACTTGAGCTCTGATAGTCATCATTTTTACAGCAGCTCTCAAATAATATCCGCAGGTGATTTATATATTACATAATTAAACAAACAGACATCGTTCAGCTACTGATCTCCGCCACAACCCTACTTTCCTGTTACCACAATGCACATGCAGGAGCTGGGAGAGAGAGGAGGAGGAGGAGAGAGAAGGGGGGTGCTCTGTTTCCCCACCCTCCGGTACCTCCACGCCTCCGCACACCAGCCTCACACATCTCCCATCATAGGGAGGGAGGGAAGGAGGAAGGGAGGGAGGGGGAAGGCTTCAGAGCCTTGAGCTCTGAGAAAATAGGAGTGTTACACTGTCTTCACAGAGCACCAAGACCAGGGAAGGATTTTATCTCTCAATCCTCTGGGACTGAATAAGGCAATGGAAGGGTATTTCTCTCAAAGTGAAGCAGAGAAAAGAGAGAGTAGGGTGTGAAAGAGAGGAAAATGTTGATAGAACCCCCCCATCCTGGTCTCTCTAAGTCTTTGAGATCCAAGGCGGAGATGGAGCTACTAAAAAGGAAACAACCCAAAGCAATAACAACAACACAGACAAACACACCCACCCACCAGCACAACCAGCAACCCTCGGTCCCACCTCACCACGCTCTATTTCCACAACAAAAACACGCAGTCAACATCAGAAGTTCTGTTGGGTCACAGAGACAACACCGAGAGAGAGAGGAGCACACCCAGCACACAGAGGCTTTTAAAGGCTTTCAAATACTCCCTCTGGGCCACCACACTCACAGGCCTCTCAGAGTCAGCCTTAGCCCAGCAAAACAAACAAAAATCAAAGGGAAGGTGGGAGGCAAAGGCTTTTCTTGGAGGTTGAATGGTGAGCAGAGAAAAAACTTTGAGGTGAGAGGCCCTGGCTCACTGTAGCAGCGGAGGCAGCTAAGGGGAGGACGGCTCATAATAATGGCTGGAATGGAGTCAATGGAATGGTATCAACCACATGAAAACCACATGAAAACCACGTGTTTGATGTATTTTATACCATTCCATTGAATCCATTCCAGACAATATTATGAGCCGTCCTCCCCTCAGCAGCCTCCACTGCACTGTAGTACGTGGGTCAGAGCAGGGTTCTCTTCCTGCCTGATCTTTTTCCTCTCATAGAGGATGCATGACTTCCAGAAAGAGATGTTTAAGACATGTTCTTGAAATGATCCTACAGTAGATCTCACTCATCTCACTTTAGTCATGGCTTTAATCATCTTGAAGAAAGTGTGGACTGCCATTGGTCCCAGCTTAGCTGAGACAACCTATCCCAAGGCTGTTTCTGCCACCCTAACCCCTCCCAGCCCCATGCCACTCAAAAAAAATCATTTGTGTTTTGAATGACTGAGTGGAAGATTTACAGCCCTCTGCAGGGGGACGACGATGTCGATGTCAGGGTGTCATCTCTCACCTCGTTCGTTAAAGAAAAAATGTCCTGAAGCGATTGGACAGAAGTAAACCATCCATCTCACCAGTAATTAAGCACACCGTCACTGACAAGCCTTGTAGCTGTATGTCTCGCTCTCTGCTCTCCCTGCTGTGAAGGACTAGGCAGGATGAATTATGGTCATCCACAAACCCCTACCCACCAACATCTTCTCTCCACATAATGGATGCGGTTGTGTGGAGTTGTTGGTCACATGGGGAAATGGATTCTGATCTAATTATTGTGTAGCCTACACCGTCTCGTAATATATTGTCCCTAAAGATTCCATGAGGCCGTTCGCCATAATATTTATTTTTGCTGTTTTGCATCTCATTTGGATCCCATCAAAGAATTCACAATGTAGTAATTCTATGGAATCTAAGAATAGAATAATGTCTATTGGTGTTCCTCCAATGGGTAAGAAAGAGAACATGCTCCTTCCTAACATGACTCCTCAGTAACATTCACTATCCCCAATAGGAAGATATCTGTAGGGCGTTGAAACCCTCCGCTGGCCCCCATCACCTTGAGGGAGAAACTTTAGTGTCAAGACGACTTACTCAACTGAGACCGCTCTCCTCTGTATCACGGAGGCCCTGCCAAAGCAGACTTTCCTCTGTTCTTATCATCCTAAACCTATAAGCTGCCTTCGATACAGTGAACACTCCTCTCCACCCTCTCAGGGCTCTGCATACTCTGCACCACATGCACTTACTACAGGTGTCCCCCAGGACTCGGTTCTAGGCCCTCTCCTCTTCTCTCTACACACCAAGTCACTCAGCTCTGACATGGTCTCTCCGATCATTGCTATGCAGATGACACTCAACTACTTTTCTCCTTCCCCCCTGCTGACACCCAAGTGGTGACACGCATCTCTGCATGCCTGGCAGACATGTCAGCTTGGATGTCAGTAAACTGCCTCATACTCAACCTCAAACTAATAGAGCTGCTCTTCCTCCCAGGGAAGTCCTTCCCGTTCCAAGACCTCTCCATCGCGGTTGACAATTCCACGGTGTCCCCCTCCCAGAGTGCAAAGAACCTTGGTGAGACCTTGGACAACACCCTGTCGTTCTCTGCAAACATCAAAGCAGTGACTCGCTGCTGAAGCTTCATGTTCTACAACATCCGCAGAGTACGACCTTTCCTCACTCAGGAAGTGGCGCAGGTCCTAATCCAGGTACTTGTCATCTCCCGTCTGGACTACTCTCTGTTGTCTGGGCTCTCCGCCATCAAACCCCTGTAATTTATCCATAACGCTGCAGCCCACCTGGTGTTCAGCCTTCCCAAGTTCTCCCATTTCACCCCGCTCCTCCGCAACCTCCACTGCCTTCCACTCGAAGCTTGCATCCACTACAAGACCATGCTGCTTTTCTTGGGAACAGCAAGGAGAAATGCCTCACCCTAACTTCAGGCTATGCTTAAACCCTACACCTAAACCCAAACACTCCGTTCTGCCACCTCTGGTCTCTTGGCTGTCCTATCCAAACGGGGTCAGCTCCAGCTCATCGCAGTCAAAGCTCTTCTCTGTCTTGACATCCCAATGGTGGAAGCAGCTTCCCCCTGACGCTAGGATTGAAAGTTCCTGCCCATCTTCCGAAAACGTATACTTCTACAAAGAGTATCTGAAATAAGAGATCTCAGTCCCCCTCTCCATAAAAAAAGTTGACCTTGTCTATTCCTACTAGCACTGGCTTTGCTGATAACCTCTTTATTGAGGAGAAACATATTCACTTCGACTGTGATATGTGTTTGTCTCACCTAGAGCTATCTAAAGATGAATGCACAAACTGTAAGTTGCTCTGGATGAGAGCGTCTGCTAAACAACTAAAAATGTAAATGTGTCCTGAGCTATCAAAGGCCAGTCAGTCTGTTCTACCAGACTGAGACATGCTAAGCTGGTTACCTCTGGCTCTCTCTCCACAGACACAGACAGACCAGTCTGAGGCCCATTCATAGGTGCAGTGCTAATGGCAATTTATATGGCTTCTGTCACACTAAGGAGGAATGATCCATATGTTTGATGTGTGATTTGGGTGCAGACGGCCAGTGTGAATGCCGAAAAATGAACAGAACATTTTCTCCTGTGGCTGTTCTCTTTCACATCAAGTCCCTTTTTAATTCTGAGTTCTGCACAATGAGCAGACTCTGTGCTGTGACGGACCTCTCACTCATAAACAATGGATGGAAAAAGCTCAAGTCAAACTGTATGGGAATCTAAATAGGACAATCCTATAGGGTCTGTCCTCTGCAAAGCCCCACATTGAGTCTAGATCTAAGAGAAGGGGGGATGGGTTAAAATTCCTCAGTTATGCTCTCCATTGCACTGCGTAAAATGTGATTTGTTTTTGTCCTAAAATCCTTGTGTACACATTATTGTTCCCAAGCATTATAGCTAAGCCTCTCTTTCCATTGGCCACCATTCTTTTATTTTTTTTTCAAGATATAAGAACAAAAAGGAGAGCAATGTAAGAACTGGATCTATTTATTTCAACGCATTACATTTACCCAGTGGGGTGGAGGATCTTTTTCAAATGACAATAAAGAGGCATTCTGAAACCGAGAAGAGAAAGTGTAGGTGAGAGAGAGGGGACATTCACACTGTGGTGGAAAACGGTTAAGGAAAATGGAGACTGTTTCAGAGACTGTTTCAGCTATTCGAATGCAGTATTATGATTATATATTGTAGGAGTTGTTATTTTCTGTTTCACTGTTGGTTAGTTAAAAAGAGTGTGGAATCAGTTGTTTTGAATGGTAATAGTTATTGAGTATTTACCTAGTCATCACCTTGCTGTTTTGTGATTGGTGGAATGTGAGTTCATTGAAAAAGAGAGAACAGTAAGTAGGTCAGTTCATGCATGGCTGTATCTGTGGAGAAGGGTGTAACTGCAGCCCAATATGGCGACCAGAGTATGGGCGCCTCGAAGGGAAAGTACTGCGAAAGTTTGGACTACACTTTTGAAGCCAGAGGATGAGTCTAATTCATATTTCATTGTTAGTTTTACGCAGATAGTTGTACATGTTCAGTTATAAAACTTACTATTTTTTATTTTTTATTAAAAGTATTGATGATGGGTGTACTGTTGCCTAATATGCGTTGTATGCGTGTGCTTACTGTGACTGTCCCCCTGATATTGGCTACTAGGTAGCTACTTCCGAAGCCGTTGCCGATTGCCATTGATGCCCTCTCCATTGAGTAGTCGATTGTATGTATTTATCAAGGTGACTAGATGATTGTCAACCATTTTTGCTATTTCTTCTGTAGGCTGCTATCCTACTTGAAATTATTAATGGGAAGTAAAAAAAAAAAAATTCCACGTTATCTCTCACCAGCGACACTTATTTTGACACACCCACTCGCCCATACTCCAGTTGTCATATTGGGATGCAGCTACTCATACCTGTATCTGTATGCAGTTGATTAAATCAGTCTCCATCCAGTTTATGTTCGCATAGAGAGTCATCCATCCACCTTTGAAAGGAACCTCCAACTACATCATAATGATTTATTCTGTGTAATGATATGATTTACATGTTGTGGCATCATGCATCTAAAGCACAGTCATGTCATGTTTGACATGTTGTATTTTTAACATCAAATCAAATGTTATATCAAATAAAGATGTTATATTTTACCTGTAACTTGGCAAGTCAGTTAAGAACAAATTCTTATTTTCAATGACGGCCTAGGAACAGTGGGTTAACTGCCTTGTTCAGGGGCAGAACAGCAGATTTTTTTGACCTTGTCAGCTCAGGGATTCAATCTTGCAACCTTTCGATTACAAGTCCAATGCGCTAACCACTAGGCTACCTGCCGTATGCAGGGCAGGTATGTGAGTCCAGTATGAGTACACAAAACAGAAATGTATAAAACATAATGCTCAAAAGTATACAAAATAAACTTGAAAGGAACCTACATGATGGCTTTGTAACACATCCATAAGCCATATACATACTACATGCAGTACATATTACAATATCATTCAACACCTGCAAACTGCAGGCCTTTGGGCTACTATGACATTTTAGGCTCCAATGAGTAAAACCAAAAAGAGGTAAATCACATGAGCCAACAACATTGTTGGCATAACAAAAAGACTAACAATTGCTCCAGCCCTGCAGAATATTTTTGTTCATTTTCTCTCTAATCTCATTGTCTTCAAAAGAAGTGCACCCAGCGAATGAAGTGGCACAGGCGAACAGCATCGCGTAGCCTCGGCCTCCCTGGTTGCACTCGCAATGGAGGGGATGACACATTTTTGTGTTTCATCCCGTGAAATTGAATATTCTCTCTCATCCTTGGCATGGAACTATAAACGCTTCGGGGTGGGAAAGGGAGGTAGGTTGTGAAGGAGAGAGCTGTGAATTCTTCCCCTCTTTAGGAAACTTTGGATATATTTAGAAAATATGCCAAGGACATTTAAGCATAAAAGCCCAGACGGATAAAGGCACAAAGAAAAATCCCTAAACCGCCAAAACCCGCCCCAGATAAATCACATTATGAAAGAACAGTGCAGACACCTCTGTGAAGGCATATAGGCCCAGCATACTGATACAGGGGTTAAAGTTACAGCCACAGGTTCTCTCTCTGTTCAACATCTTAATGCTGTGATTATACTTGACAAAATCACTGCATAAACAGATGTCAACATGTCAACTTGTGATTTCATATTCATGCTTTTCCCCCTATTCAAATCAGGATGGGCTGTTTTTCTATGGAATTAGGTGTTTTGATCGCAATTAACCTATTTTTCAGAAATCCCCAGAAGCATAGCAAGTTGACCTTTGACCTCTCACTTTGGACCACTGTCAACATGAATGTTTTATCAGGAGACTGAGCTCATTGAACAGGCTCCTTTGTGTTGCTACCACTGAAGCATCAGGCTGTGGGAACCTGGTGTTTCTAAAGAGCCAGTTACCTGCTCCACCACCCTGCTACTGCCTTGATCAGCATGTATCATATCATTCAAATAAAGATCATTGAATGTTCACGGTACACTCCCTTTCCCCAATCCACCAGACTGGCTTACCAGGCAGGTATTGGAGAGGGAGTCTGAGTCTTATTATTTGATGTGTGCCATGCAGTGGAGTGGACACCCTGTCTCAGGGCTGCTCATCAATACTTGTCACTGGGCCTGGCCCATTAGTCAGCAGGCAGATGACGAGACCTCTTGTAAAGGATAGCTGATCCCCCATAGGGAGCCAAGTATCTTCCCAAATGGATGGATGACCCCCAGAGAATCCCCCAGTACCAGGGCAGGGGGAGAAGGGGGGTTCCCTGGGTAGTCCAGGGAGGGCTTCTCCTCATTGGGATCCTGGGAGTTGACCTGCCCCCGACCCCGGCTGTACAATGAAGTTAGCCCGCTGATAACTCCCATACACTTTGACAAAATGGAAGGTTCTCCCCGGAAAAAAAGTGGGGCCCCTCTGCAGGAGGATGGGATACCCAACAGCGACGCTAATCCCCGGGCATGGTGAGAAGGAGTTGAGGGCTGCGGGGAGGGAAGAAGGAAAGGCAGAGGAGAAAGGATGAAACAAAATCCTAGGCAGCTTTTTGAAGTTTCTGCCGTTTGATTGCGTCTCTCTCTCTCTCCGCTATGTAATATAAACGACAGGCAGCGTAGCTCTCAGAACCGAGAGGAGGTATCTATCTGTCCGATAGTTGGAGGTGTGATGGATGAACAGCCTTTGATGTTTCAGGCTCATGGTGCATGGTTGATTTCCAGTTAATATTTATTTAGAAAGATATGCATTGACATTGCATAATATCCTGTTTTCATGATAACAAATCAACTTCACCTAGAAAGGGAGAACGGTACGTTTATGAAGGTTGTTTGTCCATGGATTCAATTACTTGCATAAATGTTTGAAAAGCTAAATTATTTGGGAATCTTATGTACATTTTTGCTTAAAGGACTTCATTTCCACCAGGGAAATAAATCCTAAATTTGCCTTGGAGGACTTTTATACTAGATAAAACTGAAGTGAACAGATATGTGGTGATTCTATTATGTCGAAAATCATCAGACATTTTTTCAATTGACCTCAGAGATGCCATGCAGTTGGAAATCTGCAAATGCCTCACAAAGAGTTTTCCTCATCTGACATCTTCAGAAAGTTCCTTGTTCAGTCAGTCAGTTGGCTGGTAGCGGCAGGGGACCAGGGCAATGCTAATGTGGAGCAGATGTGGCTGTTGATGAGTGGGCTGGAACCCAGGCAAGGGAAGGGTGAAGGGGTAGCGGGGGGAGATCAGGTGCGTGTATCACTCTGAGCCTTCAAGAGCTCCTACCGAAACGGTAAATTACTTGACTCTAGCTCTGAGGTTACAACCATCTGGCTGCTCGCACAAATGCACTCGAGCTCTCTCAACCCTTCCCCATGAGGTAAAGTAAGGCCCTTGTCAGGGCCGGGGGTGTCTGCTGTGTATAAACCATACGAGGCCTCTTGATCGTTTACTGTTTAACTTCTACCCCAGTCACCTTCCCTTGGCCCTTTGTGCTCTCACAAACACTGCTCAATGGCATTATCATTACAGAGGAAATCATACATATTAAGCCACTTTGCTGTCACTCGCCTCATCATCTCAGCTCTGTGCTGCAAAGCCAGCGGGGCAGGACATAAGACGCATGTTAAAGGAGATTTGCATAAACGGTGTTACCCTGTCATTTATTTATCTTCCAACCTTTATAAAGAAACAGTCTCCGGGTTGTTTGCACAATGAGTCCCTAAGGGCGTTCCATACAGGTTTTGGCATGTTTTGGTGATTTTATTGTGATAATAATGTAATAATGACATAATGGCCGCACACAGCTCCTTACGATGTCAGGCGAGAGAAACAGGAGGCCAGGGAAGCGGCAGCTCCTTACGATGTCAGGCGAGAGAAACAGGAGGCCAGGGAAGCGGCAGCTCCTTACGATGTCAGGCGAGGGAAACAGGAGGCCAGGGAAGCGGCAGCTCCTTACGATGTCAGGCGAGGGAAACAGGAGGCCAGGGAAGCGGCAGCTCCTTACGATGTCAGGCGAGGGAAACAGGAGGCCAGGGAAGCGGCAGCTCCTTACGATGTCAGGCGAGGGAAACAGGAGGCCAGGGAAGCGGCAGCTCCTTACGATGTCAGGCGAGGGAAACAGGAGGCCAGGGAAGCGGCAGCTCCTTACGATGTCAGGCGAGGGAAACAGGAGGCCAGGGAAGCGGCAGCTCCTTACGATGTCAGGCGAGAGAAACCGGAGGCCAGGGAAGCGGCAGCTCCTTACGATGTCAGGCGAGAGAAACAGGAGGCCAGGAAGCGGCAGCTCCTTACGATGTCAGGCGAGGGAAACAGGAGGCCAGGGAAGCGGCAGCTCCTTACGATGTCAGGCGAGAGAAACCGGAGGCCAGGGAAGCGGCAGCTCCTTACGATGTCAGGCGAGGGAAACAGGAGGCCAGGGAAGCGGCAGCTCCTTACGATGTCAGGTGAGGGAAACAGGAGGCCAGGGAAGCGGCAGCTCCTTACGATGTCAGGCGAGGGAAACAGGAGGCCAGGGAAGCGGCAGCTCCTTACGATGTCAGGTGAGGGAAACAGGATGCCAGGGAAGCGGCAGCTCCTTTAAGGGTATTTTTTAGTATAAATCATTTCAGAGAAAAAGGGCTCATGATGTCAGTGTTGTTCTACAAGCAAAGTGAAGGTGGCAACGACTTGGAGTCACTCAAATGCTCCAAAACATCACATGATCAAACATTCTGTCCAGACATGAGAGTATACCTGCTGTCAAGGACATTACCTCTTCCTGTTGACAAAGAAAACAGTGCACATGAACGACCCATCATAGCATGAGGTAGAGCTGCCAAGAAAAGCATAATTTTTCACTGCTGTTTACTCTGGCCACCATTTCACCAATTATCACTGTTAGGTACCGTGAAGGCTCACATTATATTCCTGGAAGAAAACTATCAACAGCGTGTCCTTATTTCAAAATCAGAAGTACAGTACCTTAGTTTAACTTTTACATAACCAAAGCTATGTCGGTGTCTTGAGCTGCTGTAACCCAGCATAAAACCTAGACCGACCCCAGGGAGATCAAGCAGCCCAATTTTGTATTATTTTTTTATTTCACCTTTATTTATCCAGGTAGGCCAGCTGAGAACAAGTTCTCATTTACAACTGCGCCCTGGCCAAGATAAAGCAAAGCAGTGCGACAAAAACAACACCACAGAGGTACACATAAACAAACGTACAGTCAATAACACAATAGAAAATAAAAATAGAAAAATCTATGTACAGTGTGTGCAAATGTAGAAGAGTAGGGGGGTAGGCAATAAATAGGCCATAGAGGTGAAATAATTACAATTTAGCATTAATACTGGAATGATAGATGTGCAGATGATGATGTGCAAGTAGAGATACTGGTATGCAAAAGAGAAAGAGGATAAGTAATAATATGGGGTATTTGGGTGTGCTATTTACTGTATGGTACAGTGATTAGTGAGCTGCTCTGACAGCTGATGCTTAAAGTTAGTCATTTGCAGCAGAGATCTGGAAGGAAAGGCGGCCAAAGGAAGTGTTGGCTTTGTGGATGACCAGTGCAAATACCTGCTGGATCACGTGCTACGGGTGGGTGTTGCTAAGGTGACCAGTGAGCTGAGATAAGGCAGGGCTTTACCTAGCAAAGACTTATAGATGACCTGGAGCCAGTGGGTTTGGCGACGGATATGTAGTGAGGGCCAGCCAACGAGAGCATACAGGTCACAGTGGTGGGTAGTATATGGGGCTTTGGTGACAAAACGGATATTACTGTGATATACAGCATCCAATTTAATGAGTAGTGTTCGGGGCTATTTTGTAAATGACAACGCCGCAGACAAGGATCGGTAGGATAGTCAGTTTTAAAGGGGTATGTTTGGCAGCATGAGTGAAGGTGTAACGGTTCTCTTGTGGTGAAGGAGAGTCGGACCAAAATGCAGCGTGTAGATTGCGATCCATAATTTAATAAACAAACGTAACACGAATCTAAATACAAACACTACAAAAAACAATAAACGTAACGAAAACCGAAACAGCCTATACTTGTATACACTAACACATAGACAGGAACAAGGACACTAAGGACAATCACCCACGACAAACTCAAAGAATATGGCTGCCTAAATATGGTTCCCAATCAGAGACAACGATAAACACCTGCCTCTGATTGAGAACCACTCCAGACAGCCATAGACTTTGCTAGATCACCCCACTAGCTACAATCCCAATATATACACACCACATACAAAAACCCATGCCACACCCTGGCCTGACCCAATACATGAAGATAAACACAAAATACTTCGACCAGGGCGTGACAGAACCCCCCTAAGGTGCGGACTCCCGAATGCACCTCAAAACAATAGGGAGGGTCCGGGTGGGCGTCTGTCCATGGTGGCGGCTCCGGCGCGGGACGTGGACCCCACTCAGTCAATGTCTTAGTCCCCTCTCCTCGCGTCCCTGGATAGTCCACCCTCGCCGCCGACCATGGCCTAGTAGTCCTCACCCAGAACCCCACTGGACTGAGGAGCAGATCGGGACTGAAGGGCAACTCGGGACTGAGGCAGCTCGGGACTGAGGGAAAGCTCGGGAGTGAGAGAAAGCTCAGGAGTGAGAGGAAGCTCAGGAGTGAAAGGAAGCTCAGGAGTGAGAGGAAGCTCAGGCAGGTAGATAGATCTACCAGATCCTGGCTGACTGGCGGATCTGGCGGATCCTGGCTGACTGGCGGATCCTGGCCGACTGGCAGATCCCGGCTGACTGGCGGATCTGGAAGAGTCTGGTTGACTGGCAGATCTGGAAGAGTCTGGTTGACTGGTGGATCTGGAAGAGTCTGGCTGACTGGCAGATCTGGAAGAGTCTGGTTGACTGGCGGATCTGGAAGAGTCTGGTTGACTGGCGGATCTGGAAGAGTCTGGTTGACTGGCAGATCTGGAAGAGTCTGGTTGACTGGCAGATCTGGAAGAGTCTGGTTGACTGGCGGATCCTGGCAGACTGAAAGATCTGGCTGCTCCATGCTGACTGGCGGCTCTGGTTGCTCCACGCTGACTGGCGGCTCTGGCTGCTCCATGTAGGCTGACAGCTCTGGCGGCTTCTTACAGACTAGCAGCTCTGGCGGCTCCGTGCAGACTGGCAGCGCCTTGCAGACTGGTAGCTCCTTGCAGACTGGCAGCTCCTTGCAGACTGGCAGCTCTGGCTGCTTCATGCAGACTGACAGCTCTGGCTGCTTCATGCAGACTGACAGCTGTGGCTGCTTCATGCAGACTGACAGTGACAGCTCTGGCTGCTCCATGCAGACTGACAGCTCTGGCTGCTCCATGCAGACTGACATCTCTGGCTGCTCCATGCAGACTGACTTCTCTGACTGCTCCATGCAGACTGACAGCTCTGACTGCTCCATGCAGGCTGGCAGCTCTGGCTGCTCCATGCAGGCTGGCAGCTCTGGCTGCGCTGAACAGGCGGGAGATTCCGGCAGTACAGGAGAGGAGAAAGGCTCCGACAGCGCTGGAGAGGCGGGAGACTCCGACAGCGCAGGAGAGGTGAGGCGCACTGTAGGCCTGATGCGTGGTGCTGGCACTGGTGGTACTGAACCGAGGACACGCACAGGAAGCCTGGTGCGGGGAGCTGCTACCGGAGGGCTGGGGTGTGGAGGTGGTACTGGATAGACCAGACCGTGCAGGCGCACTGGAGCTCTTGAGCACCGAGCCTGCCCAACCTTACCTGGTTGAATATTCTCGGTCGCCCTGCCAGTGCGGCGAGGTGGAATAGCCCGCACTGGGCTATGCAGGCGAACCGGAGACACCGAGCGCAAGGCTGGTGCCATGTAAGCTGGCCCAAGGAGACGCACTGGGGACCAGATGCGTAGAGCCGGCTTCATGGCATTTGGCTCGATGCTCAATATAGCCCGGCCGATACGCGGAGCTGGAATATACCGCACCGGGCTATGCACCCGCACTGGGGACACCATGCGCACTACTGCATAACACGGTGCCTGCCCGGTCTCTCTAGCCGCCCGGTAACCACAGGAAGTTAGCGTAGGTCTCCTACCTAGCGTATCCCTACTCCCTGTGAGCCTCCCCCCCCCAATAAATTTTTGGGGCTGACTCTCGGGCTTCCATCCGCTTCGCCGTGCTGCCTCCTCATACCTGCGGCTCTCAGCTTTCGCCACCTCCAGTTCTTCCTTGGGGCGGCGATATTCTCCAGGCTGAGCCCAGGGTCCTTTACCGTCCAGTTCGTCCTCTAAATATAAACACTACAAAAAACAATAAACGTAACGAAAACCGAAACAGCCTATACTTGTCTACACTAACACATAGACAGGAACAAGGACACTAAGGACAATCACCCACGACAAACTCAAAGAATATGGCTGCCTAAATATGGTTCCCAATCAGAGACAACGATAAACACCTGCCTCTGATTGAGAACCACTCCAGACAGCCATAGACTTTGCTAGATCACCCCACTAGCTACAATCCCAATATATACACACCACATACAAAAACCCATGCCACACCCTGGCCTGACATGAAGATAAACACAAAATACTTTGACCAGGGCGTGACAGAAGGAGGCTTTGTTGTGAAATAGGAAGCCGATTCTAGATTTAATTTTGGATTGGCGAAGCTTAATGTGAGTCTGGAAGGAGAGTTTACAGTCTAACCAGGCACCTAGGTATTTGTAGTTGTCCACATATTCTAGGTCAAAACCGTCCAGAGTAAGAAGAGCAACCAAACATCCTCTAATGACCGGATGGGGTCAATATCCTTCCATGATACCCGGGCCAGGTCGATTAGAAAGGCCTGCTCGCTGAAGTGTTTTAGAGAGTGTTTGACAGTGTTGAGGGGTGTTTGTTTGACCGCGGACCCATTACGCACGCAGGATTGATTGACCTTCGTGTCTTAAAGTATTGGACTGTCGTTTCTCTTTGCTTATTTGAGTTGTTCTTGTCATAATATGGACTTGGTCTTTTACCAAATAGGGCCATCTTCTGTTTACCATCCCTACTTTGTAACAACACAACTGATCGGCTCTAACGCATTAAGAAGGAAAGAAATTCCACAAATTAACTTTTAAGAAAGCACACCTGTTAATTGAAAGGCATTCCAGGTGATTACCTCATGAAGCTGGTTGAGAGAATGCCAAGAGTGTGCAAAGTTGTCATCAAGGAAAAGGGTGGCTACTTTGAAGAATCTCAAATATAACATAAACTCTCACTATCAACTGCATTTATTTTCAGCAAACTTAACATGTGTAAATATTTCTACGAACACAAGATTCAACAACTGAGACATAAACTGAACAAGTTCCACAGACATGTGACTAACAGAAATGGAATAATGTGTCCCTGAACAAAGGGGGGGTCAAAATCAAAAGTAACAGTCAGTATCTGGTGTGGCCACCAGCTGCATTAAGTACTGCAGTGCGTGAGATGTTACCCCACTTTTCCACCAAGGCACCTGCAAGTTCTGGGAAATTTATGGGGGAATGGCCCTTAGCCCTCACCCTCCAATCCAACAGGTCCCAGACATGCTCAATGGGATTGAGATCCAGGCTCTTCACTGGCCATGGCAGAACACTGACATTCCTGACTTGCAGGAAATTACGCACAGAACGAGCAGTATGGCTGGTGGCATTGTCATGCTGGAGGGTCATGTCAGGATGAGCCTACAGGCAGGGTACCACATGAGGTAGGAGGATGTCTTCCCTGTAACGCACAGCGTTGAGATTGCCTGCAATGACAACAAGCTCAGTCCGATGATGCTGTGACACACAGCCCCAGACCATGAGAGACCCTCCACCTCCAAATCGAGAGTCTGGTCCAGCGACGGTGGGTTTGTGCCCATAGGCAACATTGTTGCCGGTGATGTCTGGTGAGGACCTGCCTTACAACAGGCCTACAAGCCCTCAGTCAAGCCTATCTCAGCCTACTGCGGACAGTCTGAGCACTGATGGAGGGATTGTGCGTTCCTGGAATAACTCGGGCAGTTGTTGTTGCCATCCTGTACCTGTCCTGCAGGTGTGATGTTCGGATGTACCGATCCTGTGCAGGTGTTGTTACACGTGGTCTGCCACTGCGAGGACGAACAGCTGTCCGTCCTGTCTCCCTGTAGCGCTGCCTTAGGCGTCTCACAGTTCGGACATTGCAATTTATTGCCCTGGTTTTGCCTATAACTGTGACCTTAATTGCCTACCGTCTGTGAGCTATTGATGTCTTAACGACCGTTCCACAGGTGCATGTTCATTAAATTGTTTATGGTTCATTGAACAAGCATGGGAAACAGTGTTTAAACCCTTTACAATGAAGATTTGTGAAGTTTTGGGATTTTTACAAATTATCTTTGAAAGACAGGAAAAAGGGACGTTTTTGTTGTTTTTGCTGAGTTTATATTTTGATTTGTTTAACACTTTTTTGGTTACTACATGAATCTATATGTGTTATTTCATAGTTTTGATGTATTCACTATTATTCTACCATGTAGAAAACAGTAAATAAATAAAGAAAAACCCTTGAATGAGTAGGTGTGTCCAAACTTTTGACTGGTACTGTATATGACCACTTTATATATGTTATAATTGCGTGATATGATTGCATTTTGCAACCACGCTCCCCTTTTGTAGTTTTGACCACTAATGTCTTGCTTCACTACACATCTCACTGCTTTGATTGGTGCAGCTAGAAACCACAAGTGTCTATCCTATAATGAACAGACACCCGCGATATTTCGTGTCCGATGCACTCATGGTGTTGTTACATGTGATTTGTGACGTGCATCATGAGCAAAGTCATTGGGCGAATTCATTTTGCGTGGCCTGGTGCCCCTGGTTGAGTGGAGATTTCACTAAAATACCAATGGAATGGTCTCAAATATACCAACTCAGCCCTCCCGGGAACACTGGGCCATGCAAAAGTAACTCGCCCATTGTAGCCTATCATTTCACTTCCCCTGTGAGAACTATGAGCACGGGCTGACTTGGCCTTGCTGTACCGCCTGCTGCAGCCAACCCACCAAAGGTTGCACAGTGTCCATTACAATGTAGAAAAACGAATGTAACTTATGGAAGATGCCAAAACTTGAGATTAACAATTGACAGTGAAGTCAAAGATCCTAGTATCCATCTGTGGCAAAGTTTTACCACAAATAACAATAAGTGTAGCGACCCTGTGTTTATAAATGTGGATATCTATTTTGCTTTGTGGCACAGTCCATGGCAGAGTTGCAAAGAAAAAGCCATATCTCAGACTGGCCAATAAAAATAAAAGATTAAGATGGGCAAAAAAACACAGACACTGGACAGAGGAACTCTGCCTAGAAGGTCAGCATCCCGGAGTCGCCTCTTCATTGTTGACGTTGAGACTGGTATTTTGCAGGTACTATTTTATAAAGCTGCCAGTTGAGGACTAGTGAGGCATCTGTTTCTCAAATTAGACACTCTAATGTACTCTAATGTCCCACTCCTCTTTCTATTCTGCAATGTTCTATGAAGGGAGTAGCACCCAGCGTTGTACGACATCTTCAGTTTCATGGCAATTTCTCGCATGGAAAAGCTTTCATTTCTCAGAACATGAATAGACTGACGAGTTTCAGAAGGATGTTCTTTGTTTCAGGCCATTTTGAGCCTGTAATCGAACCCACAAATGCAGATGTTTTTTATTTCACCTTTATTTAACCAGGTAGGCTAGTTGAGAACAAGTTCTCATTTGCAACTGTGACCTGGCCAAGATAAAGCAAAGCAAATCGACATACAACAACACACAGTTACACATGGAATAAACAAAACAGAGTCAATAATACAGCAGAACAAAATAAAACAAATGTCTATATACAGTGAGTGCAAATAAGGTAAAATAAAGGGGGTTAAGGCAATAAATAGACCATGGTGGCGAAGTAATTACAATATAGCAATTTAAACACTGGTATGATAGAATGTGCAAGTAGAGATACTGGGGTGCAAAGGAGCAAGATAAATAAAGTATGGAGATGAGGTAGATAGATGGGCTGTTTACAGATGGGCTATGTATAGGTGCAGTGATCTGTGAGCTGCTCTGACAGCTGGTGCTTAAAGCTAGTGAGGGAGATATGAGTCTCCAGCTTCAGTGATTTTTGCAGTTCGTTCCAGTCATTGGCAGCAGAGAACTGGAAGGAAAGGCGACCAAAGGAGGAATTAGCTTTGGGGGTGACTAGTGAGATACACCTGCGGGAGCGCGTGCTACGAGTGGGTGCTGCTATGGTGACCAGTGAGCTGAGATAAGGCAGGGCTTTACCTCGTAGAGACTTGTAGATAACCTGTAGCTAGTCGGTTTGGCGACGAGTATGAAGCGAGGGCCATCATGCTCCAGATAGTCAACTAGTGTAAAGAAGGCCAGTTTTATTGCTTCTTTAATCAGAACACAGTTTTCAGCTGTAGTAACATAATTGCAAAAGGGTTTTCTAATGATGAATTAGCTTTTTAAAATGATGAACTTGGATTAGCTAACACAACGTGCCATTGGAACACAGGAGTGATGGTTGCTGATAATGGGCCTCTGTATGCCATATTCCTTCAAAATCGTCAATTTCCAGCTACAACAGTTATTTACCACATTAACAATGTCTACTGTATTTCTGATCAATTTGGCATGTTTTAATGGACAAAAAATGTGCTTTTCTTTCAAAAACAAGGACATTTCTAAGTGACCCCAAAATGTTGAACGGTAGTGTACATGTAGGCTGAGTTATTAAGGTGACCATGCATAGATGAGATGAGAATTTTCTCAAATCTGCACAAAACCAATCTGCACATTTCAGGGAGTGCTTTAGGAAAATTTGACTCCAGACATTTGAGAAATGTACCGGACATCCATATGCATTCAGATCCAACTGGGCACAGCCAGTGCCATCAATAAATGAGGGATATTGGCCAAAAGAGCCACATTTACATGTGCTCAAAAACAGCCACTAACAAATGATAAAAACACTATTCCTTGTGTTTCAATGTGTAGGAAATGCAAAACTTGTTTTGTTTTTTAGGCTACCTTCCTAAAACAATAATTGTCCAACTCACTGTTCAACTGTCAGAGACGTGAGCACTAAAAGCATTACGGCATTGCATGTACAGGTCTATAAACTCATGTGTCCAATGTATGATATTAATATTTATTACAAGAATATATATAGCCTATATAAAAGGAAGAGAAGCTTAGGCCTAGCCCAATAGAGATAGAGAGAGCATGAGATATTCCAGTGGAATGCTGTAACACCGACATGCATTTCTTCGTCAGTTGGCTACAGCATCTGCTATGCATATATAGATGTAGAGAACGAGGCTAATTTGTACGTTTTCTGTGAGAATATTTTGTAACTCTGGTAGGCCTTAAGCAAACTTTTTATTGAGGTAATATCAAAAGTGAATCCATTGTTGATAGGGAAAATAGGAGCAGGCTATATTATATTACGGCAAACACAGCATTACAGTTGGAACTTAATTTGGCCAAAGAAAATGGCCCAACAGAATTAAACAAAACACTTGCAAATGGATTTAAACCTTCACAAAAGTTGAACAGGTTATATTGCAGCAATTACCAACTCACCAAATCATAAAAATAGGCTAATGTTATTTATTTCACAACAGACCTGCTTAAAGTAGCAAAGCGTGGGTAAAATCAACTGGGAAGCCAAGCCAGAAGAAATAGCTATATTACAACCTATGTGTTGTGATAATTGCTTTGTTTGCTCTATATCCTGTTAGTTCATTCATTATAGGCGTACTCTTTAACCTCTAACTTTTGTTTTACTTCAATGATAAAGGCCTCCATCTTCACAATCAACAGTAGCCTAGGCCAAGTCTCCTCTGTTGCTCTCTCTCTCCTCAGCAGCAGGCACACATGCACGCAAGGTGTGAGAGAATGGTGCTGAAGTGCGAATTTGGGGTATAGGCTATGATAGACAGCCTCTCCTGGACAATTTGACCTGCTAAAATTTTATTCATTAGCTTTTTATTTTTATATAGGCCAAATGCTAGCAATTACCAGCTAATGCAAACCCTGGAGCATTTTCCCATCAGAGTTGTGTTTTGATTTGTTGCAGATAAAAGTGTGTATAAATATATCGCATTTTCAACTCTAAGCATACTGATGTCTTTATATGTGGTATGATTGCTTGTTAGCCTATTGCAGATCTGGACAAACGATCCACCTACCACTATTGTCACTATGAATGGTGGATAGAAGGAAGGATAGACCATTAGACTAGTAGACTGCTGACCTGTGGTATAGTAAAAGTTAGCACACAGAAAAGCGTACTGCTTAAGGGAAGTACCAAATCACCTTGATATAGGGGAGGCGCATGCAAGAAGATGAGGAAATGTGCCTAGATGGAAGAAATTATATTGTAAAACCTGCAAAAGAGCAAATGTAAACCAGGAAAAAAAACACAACCCACCCCTGTGCCCAATTAAAAACCACACAACCCTTCCCAAAGCAAAAAGAAAAGTTTGACCCCCCCAGTAAATTGCGATCTGTCACTAAATGCTTATGACACATCCAGCTGCAGAACCAGACTAGCCTACCCAGCTGGCTAATCTTTTGAATATGGTGTAGAAAAAAATCCCCAGTAACAACAGATAACATTTGCTCGCTAGTGAAGGTTAGCATGTTAGTTAGCTACACTTACAGCTGTCAGTTCCCTATTTCTTGATATTTCTCCACTCCATGTGGAAATCACCAAGATGTTCCTTTCCACCCCCAATTTGTGAATATGTATAAGTAGCCTGCATCATTCTTCGAGGTGTAACCTAAACAAGTGCAGTTGAAGTCTGAAGTTAACATACACTTAGGTTGGAGTCATTAAAACTTGTTTTTCAACCACTCCACAAATTTCTTGTTAACAAACTATAGTTTTGGCTGGTCAGTTAGGACATCTACTTTGTGCAATTTTTCCAACAATTGTTTACAGACAGATTATTTCACTTATAATTCACTGTATCACAATTCCAGTGGGTCAAAAGTTTACATATACTAAGTTGACTGTGCCTTTAAACAGCTTGGAAAATTCCAGAAAATGTCATGGCTTTAGAAGCTTCAGTTAGGCTAATTGACATCATTTGAGTCAATTGGAGGTGCACCTGTGGATGTACTTCAAGGCCTACCTTCAAACTCAGTGCCTCTTTACTTGACATCATGGGACCTCAAAAAATAATTGTAGACCTCCACAAGTCTGGTTCGTCCTTGGGAGCAATTTACAAATGGCTGAAGGTACCACGTTCATATGTACAAACAATAGTACGCATGTATAAACACCATGGGATTACGTTGCCGTCATACCGCTCAGGAAGGAGATGGGTTCTGTCTCCTAGAGATGAACGTAGGTTGGTGCGAAAAGTGCAAATCAATCCCAGAACAACAGCAAAGGACCTTGTGAAGATGCTGGAGGAACCAGGTACAAAATAATCTATATTCACAGTAAAACGAGTCATATATCGACATAACCTGAAAAGCCACTCAGCAAGGAAGAAGCCACTGCTCCAAAACCACCATAAAAAAGCCAGACTACATTTTGAAACTGCACATGGGGGCAAAGATCGTACTTTTTGGAGAAATGTCCTCTGGTCTGATGAAACAAAAATAGAACTGTTTGACCATAATGACCATCGTTATGTTTGGAGGAAAAATGGTGAGGCTTGCAAGCCGAAGAACACCATCCCAACCGTGAAGCATGGGGGTGGCAGCATCATGTTGTGGGGGTGCTTTGCTGCAGGAGGGACTGGTGCACTTCACAAAATAGATGGCATCGTGAGGCAGGAAAATTATGTGGATATATTGAAGCAACATCTCAAGACATTAGTCAGGACGTTAAAGCTTGGTCGCAAATGAGTCTTCCAAATGGACAATGACCACAAGCATATTTCAAAGTTTTGGCAAAATGACTTAAAGACAATGTGGTCATAACAAAGCCCTGACCTCAATCCTGTAGAAAATGTGTGGGCAGACCTGAAAAAGTGAATGTGAGCAAGGAGGCATACAAACCTGACTCAGTTACATCAGCTCTGTCAGGAGGAATGGGCCAAAATTCACCCAACTTATTGTGGGAAGCTTGTGGAAGGCTACCCAACACATTTGACCCAAGTTAAACAATTGAAAGGCAATGCTACCAAATACTAATTGAGTGTATGTAAACTTCTGACCAACTGGGAATGTGATGAAAGAAAGAAAAGCTGAAATAAATCATTCTCTCTACTATTATTCTGACATTTCACGCTCTTAAAATAAATCCTAACTGACTTAAGACATGGCATTTTTGCTAGGATTAAATATCAGGAATTGTGAAAAACTGAGTTTAAATGTATTTTGCTAAGCGGTATGTAAACTTCCAAATTTAACTGTATTCACGTTCTAGGGCAGGAAATACACCAAAATAGGGGCAGCATTGCCCCAGTGCATTGCCCTCTGGTGCATTGCCTTACTGCTACAGTAAGTGTATTTTTCTTAATTGAAATATTATTTCTCGCTGATATGAAAGAAAGGGCATATAAGCATGTGTTTTGAAAACCATTTAGCAAACAATGATTGACGTTTCTAAATGTTAAAACACAGCGTCAGAATTGTAGTTCACCTGCAGCCAACCATGGGTGAAGCTAACCGCTGAAAACCCTACAGGATGAGAAACAAAGCAAGGCCTACCCGGGGTTCATGCCCGTTGTTCCTTTCCGTGTCACTTCGAAGACCTAACATATTCTTCAAATATTCCGTCCTTCATGTTGAGTTGAACGACCTTTGGACCTGACCTTCTCCGGTAGGTTTAGCGACATAGATTCTAAAATGGGTAGGCCTATGGTGCAGATGATAAAAAATGGTCTTAAAACCCAGAATGACACAAATAGGAGTAGAAAGAAATACTGCTAATGCATTACCGTATGATTTGATATCTCGTGTCGCATTTAGCCTAATTAAAGTTGCCTGTTCAGATGAGAGCTCGCATTTGTAGTCCAACTGTATGTTTGCAATAATTCTTCTTTACATTCATGCTCAGATCAAGTCATTACGGTACTTATTTTTCTTAAAACCCACTGAGTAGTTTGTAACATTTCTATGCAAATCACCAGCTCCAGTCTCATTGTGTTCTAGATGAGAGAATGCGTACTGGTCTCATGCACTACTTTACCTGTGTAGTACACAGGCATTGTTTGGAGTAATACATTCTGAGATCAGTGACTGACGTAATATTATGTTATGTTCTCATTCATATCTACATACTATTTCCAGTTACCATTTCCATTATATTTGTGTTTGGATATCTTTAATTTGGAATCTCCCAAAAGATGCGCTCGTACACAGGTAAAGTAGTGCCGGCGCAGGCTCTCTAGATAGAAGAACAGCAGTGGTGGTCTGTGCCATTTAATAAGATGAGGGAGGACAACAACAAAAAATTCATGAGCATGGCCTTATTTCTATTACAGCATATTGGATGACTGTCATTCATATCCCATTCACCCAGTTCAATGTAACAGCGATAGGTTTAGGCTACTACATGATACTCACATTTTCCCTATACCCATCATGAGGTTGCAACAATCTAGCCTATTAATGAAAGTTTACAACGTAGGGGCACACAGGTCGAGTGACAGATTTGGTGACAGACAGTGACATTCAATACTGCCTTGCACACTCTTGCCTGCATCTAGCTGATATATGGTGTACTCATTAGTCCAACAGGTATGTTTTTACCCGTTTTGTTCCGTTTGCTTCCGTTTGAGAAACATTTTTCAACAGAATGAATAGACCCCTGATTACGCATAAACAGAGTTCACTCTCATAACAGCAATGTTGTATTCACTTGTGGACTTCAATGCACAACACATCAGCTGTATGTGACCAGGCGAAAAAACCTTTCCAAGCCAAACAGCTACACACAGCCTACATTGTTTTTACCATATTAGCTAAAGTAATGTCATAGGCAGCATAGCTAATAGAACTAATGTGTTAGTAAACCGGCTACAATCATTCAGTAATGTTTTTTTATTGTATTTTTATTTAACCAGGCAAGTCAGTTAAGAACGAATTCTTATTTACAATTGACAGCCTAACCTGGCCAAACCCTAACCCAGATGACACTGGGCCAAGTGTACACTGGCCTATGGGACTCCCAACCACAGCTGGTTGTGATACAGCATTAAATCGAACCAGGGTCTGTAGTGATGCCTCTAGCACTGAGATGCAGTACCTGAGACCGCTGCGGCACTCGGGAGCCAAAGTTAGTGTACAGTCAGTAAGCAATTGCACCGGTGGCAATAAATTAGTAAAACCAAAAGCTTACCTTGACTTGGAAGAGTTCCAGTGTTGTGTTGGAAAGTAATTGCCAGCTATAGTAGCTAACATAGTATCCCTCTGTTTCAGTAGGCTAAACTAGATAGCTGCATTTGCTAGCTAAGTAAGTGAAACTTTAAAGTGAAAAAAAAATGTTATTTGGTGATGTGATTATATTTAGTATAGTTTTATCTAAAACGTACAACTTTTTAAATGTTTTACAATTTTAATATTTATGAAATTCACTGAGGAGGATGGTCCTCCCCTTCCTCCTCTGAGGAACCTCCACTGAAGAACACCATATATGAGACTCAAGCTCAAATTGAATAGAATTCTTACAAACTTAAGTAGTTTTAGAGAGGCATTATACTATTTTCAGTTACGATTAAATTTAAACTAAATGTTTATTGAAGGCCTTGTTTTTAGATGTATTGTTTCCTAATGTAGACCTATGGATCCACCTGTTGCTGGTAGGCCTATGTCCTATGGGACCATTTACAGTTTCAGCCCATTTGCTCAGTCACATTAGAGCGGGCTGGTCGTGTATGTTTCGTGCTGTTGCTTTAGTTATTAGGTATTACACTCGGCTGTGTGAGTCTTTCTGACGTTTTTTCCAAGTTTGGGCGTTTGGCCCTTGTAGCTGTTAGGTTGATGTAGTTTATACATTAGTTTATACAGTTTATATAAACATTTTTGATGCATGCCAGCAAAGCCACTACACAACACGACACTAAACAATACATTAATTGTATACTATAACGGTGCCAAACGGTGCCCACGAACTCTTAGGGCCTTCATAAAGCTATCCCAACAGCAGAGTCCTAACAGCAGTCCCAACACCTTACCACTGTTACACCTGGCTATCAGCAAAGGCTTATATGACAGTGAAACAGTTCATTCAGCCTCATTTATTGCCTTTAAAAAAACATAGCTTATATGGCTGACTCGCTTAAACAAATATGGTTTCTATTGACAATTGAGTTGTACAAACTATGGCATAAGGGGACGACTAGCAAATAAGAGGTAATCCGTCATTTCGATTAAGACATTCATGAGCGAGCTAGGACGGACATAATCAATATAACTATTTGTTCAGTGCTTTTGAAATGTACAGCGACAGAATTCAGAACATAGATCGTTCTTACAGTACACCAACTCAGAACCGTAGAATAAATAAAGGGGGCACGTAAGCAGACAATGAAAGCTCTTACAATATTCGATGATGATGTTTCTCTAAAACAGGCTATAGGCTACATGGGCACCACCAAGACAGAACAGTAGGTGAAATTATGAGGGGAAAAAGGGACCAAATGATTAGGGTGAGGCGCATGGACTACTAACAGCTTACTATACAACATACACTTAGTATTACTTTCTTAGCGACAGTATACATATCTCCCTGGCATATTACATCCTTTATGCAGCAGCATTCTAGACATTTTTGCTTCACCTAGTTGTGCTGTGCTCACTTGAATAGGAAGGTGGCGCGGCGGTCCTTCGTGGGAAAATTTTGTCATCAAATTATCTGTATTTATGTTGCTTTTAAGACAACTGGGAACTCTGAAAAAACAAGGTCGAATAATGACGTTAGTGATCTTCAGGCCGGAGCTCTAGAAAGAGGCCTGAGTTCCCGACTTGGAATTCCGAGTTGGATGACCGTTCAAAACGTATTATCCTAGTCCTAGTCAGATCTCAGTCGTCTTGAACTCAATGAAGTCTGACATTTCCCAGTTCCGAGTTTCCAGTTGTTTTTGAATGCAGCAGAAGTCATGCTGGATTGATGTTTATCCTTTTAAGCTTGGAAAAGAGACCCTTTAACCCAGACTTGGACCACACATCCACTCCACTGCATAGCAGGCTAGTGATTGCTTTGCAATGCTTGCAGTTAGCCACTGATTCCTTCCAAACCACTCATTGTTGAATTAGCGATTTCCAACTTGTGTAATGTTTATGTCCAATGGCCGATGAGTACCGATACGTTTTATCTAACATTTCTCTTCATGTGACTAGGCTTGAAAAGGATTTGACAGTAAATTGTCGACTTGATTCATGATGATAACTGCTAGCTTGCTAGCTATATTTTGAAAGTATTTTTTATTTAACCTTTATTTAACAAGGCAAGTCAGCTAAGAACAAATTATTTTTTACAATGATGGTCTACCCTGGCCAACACTGGGCCAATTGTGCGCTGCCATATGGGACTCCCAATCACAGCCAGATGTGATGCAGCCTGGATTCAAACCAGGGACTGCAGTGGCACGTCTTGTACTGTGATATGCAGTGCCTTAGACCGCTGCACCACTCAGGAGCACTATGATGTTGACATGATCAGTCCAATCAAAGATAATGTATATATAACGTGATTGGCCGTCATTTTATCTGTGGCCAATGACCTTGAGCCTTCTTGGATGGGCACTTCTAATGTAACTCTATGGCATCACCCAAGGAGCTTGAATTTTTGAGCTCTCCCCGTAGATGCGGTGACGTAGTGTCCCCATGAGTGACAGAACACTGAGCCAATCACGGTGCAGCATACCACCCTGCATACCACTGCTGGCTTACCTCTGAAGCTAAGCAGGGTTGTCCCTGGTCAGTCCCTGAATGGGAGACCAGATGCTGCTGGAAGTGGTGTTGGAGGGCCAGTGGGAGGCACTCTTTCCTCTAGTCTTAAAAAAAATATATATCTCCCAATACCCCAGGGCAGTGATTGGGGACACTGCCCTGTGTAGGGTGCTGTCCTTTGGATGGGATGTTAAATGGGTGTCCTGACTCTCTGGGGTCATTAAAGATCCCATGGCACTTATTGTAAGAGTTGGGGTGTTAACCCCAGTGTCCTGGCTAAATTCCCAATCTGGCCATCAGCCATCACGGTCACCTAATAATCCCCAGTTTACAATTGGCTCATTCAACCCCTTCCTCTCCCCTGTAACTATTCCCCAGGTTTTTGCTGTAAATGAGAATGTGTTCTCAGTCAACTTACCTGGTAAAATAGCGGAAAAATAATAATAATAAATACATCTAGAGAACATTACCAACCCCTATGCTCTGTATTTTCTGTTGGCTGCCCCACAACTACAGAAAGCACTGAGCTAGGCTGAAAAACCTGCATTTTGGAGCTGCCTTACTCAAGAAAGCAAAAGAGAGACCGTGTTTGTATGTGGCTTTATTAACTCAATTATTTTTTAATTCTCATTGTTTTCAACTGATATGTGACACGTATTAATTACTTGCAAAACAGGCTACAACAGGTTTCCTCATGGTTCTTTTTAAAGTCATGGTCTCAAATCGTTCCATAAAAAAACACATTTAAAAACATACAGTATGTTGAGCATTGGACTAATTCCATGGTTAGAGAATAGATTTGCATAGGCTTGAATCTCACTGATGCTGTGCAACAATTATAAAAAACTGTGTTTGCATGATTAATGCCGAAGCAAATGTATATTCCATGTGTCCTATCTGTACTTGGAGTTAAAACCAGTTAAACCAAATTAAGCTAATAGTGTTATTACAAGTCTTATTCAAACATATTATTTAATTACCTTCAAATAACCTATAATTTCCATTCTAAAAATGTTAGTAAAACCTTCCAGGAAAACCTTTTGGGAACCATAATAAAACGTTCTCAGAACCTACCTGCAACCAAAACATTTTCATTTCCAGAATTTTCACTTCCGTTCACAGAACGTTTAAAAAACGTTCAGTCTTACCGGTCAGCAAATATATGGCTTTGTTCTCAGAACCAATGGGAAACCAAAAATATACGTTCCCACAACTTCAAAGGAACCAAATGTGCTAGCTGGTCCATCTGCTATCTAACTGTGCTTAGTCCTTTCACTTTTCCCTTAAATTGGTTGGACATAGTTGTGAGAGTGAGTGAGGGAGGGAGAGAGAGAGGGGTGTTTCTGTTACCTTTCCCTGCTGTAGTTTGTCATGTGAGGGAGGAATTGTATTTGGGGCAAGGTGGGGGGCTGTGGACAGAGAGGAAGTGGATTAATGGTGTTTGCAACAGGACAGGCTTCCCCTTGAAGTGGGAGACAGTGAAAGGAAGTGTCCAGATTTATGGTGGCATGGACTGGCCGTGGACGCTGCCTTCACCATGTCGGTTGACCAGCAGACAGAAGCTGAGAGGGAGGGAGAGAGAGAGAGAGAGAGAGAGAGGGGAGAGAAGGGATGCAGAGGGTGCTGTAAATCACAGGCAGAGTGTGGCTCAGACACACAGCCAGGCCCATGCTCACAGTTCACAGGGCGATAATCGCTGTGTGAAGGAAGGGTGGCTCTCTGCAGGCTGCTGCCCAGATAGAGATATACTGAGCCTGCTGTACTGTGAGGAGGCCAGATAACACAGAGAGATAGCACCTCTGATGCTCTGTTACTCCCTCTGGTCACTGCCCAGATAGAGATATACTGAGCCTGCTGTACTGTGAGGAGGCCAGATAACACAGAGAGATAGCACCTCTGATGCTCTGTTACTCCCTCTGGTCACTGCCCAGATAGAGATATACTGAGCCTGCTGTACTGTGAGGAGGCCAGATAACACAGAGAGATAGCACCTCTGATGCTCTGTTACTCCCTCTGGTCGCTGCCCAGGCAACCAGGCTCAGCCCCTTCGATACAATTCATTTAGGCCCTCGTCTGAACTGGAAAAATGACTCCAATTTAAAGAATGACCATTCCCTGTTTAAAGTAATTAACTCAGTGATTTTTTATTATTTATATTCCTGGGTGTGTTTGTGTCACTCTCTTTGTGTAATAGAGAAATTACTCTCACTCGAGCCCCATTGTGTCACGTATACTCCCTCTCCGGCCTCTAGGTCATCAGGCTGCTGATTATCCCACACACCTGTCACCATAGTCTCGCGCAACTGCGCCTCATGACACTCACCTGGACTCCATCCCCTCCTTGATTATCTTCCCTATATCTGTCACTCCCCTTGGTTCTTTCCTCAGTTGTTAATGACTCTGTTTTCATGTCGGTGCGTTTGTGTTTCATGCTTATTTTATTTATTGAAACACTCACTCCCTGAGTCTACTTCATTCCCGTACGGCCTGAGTGTCATTCTGCTTAAAGTGTGTGTGTGTACATGACATATTGTGTACATGGATAGGGTGGTCTCCAGTCTTATGTAAACTGCTGTGCCCACATGGACTCCTGACCTGGTTAAGCCTTACATCGTGGTGACGGCGGCCTAGCGGCAGGCCCCTTGTAGGACGTGTGCTGTTCCCAGTGTGTACACAAGAACCCTGGCCTCCACAGGGACTGTTTATCCAGCTGAAGTCCAACAGTGTCACACTCTCTCCCAGCTGGACTGAGGGGAAATAACACACCCAGGACAAATGCAACGACTAAACACCCGGACATAGCTAGTCATCTCTGATGTTCAGTATGAATACTGTTTATGTGTTACAAATGAGCCTATATCACCTAATTGGATGAAGTGAATAGGGGGTGAGATACTGTACTTTAATGACAGTATCTGCCACCTTTTAGCTGGAGCCTATAACATAAACACGTGACTACACCTTCACCCTTCCAGAGGCCAATAACTCAATGAGTCAATCTGTCCCTCTCAAGACTGCCATCACTCTATCAGCACGCAATAATGCTGGACTCAATTCCAGATACAGTAATGCTTGGAAGAGACAGCCATTTTCCACCATGTGATGAAAACAGCATGCGCCAAGTGCTGTGGAGATTTATCACGGTGTCTGTTTAAATGTAGCCAATTTCACTTAAATGCGATATTAAAGAATGATGCATGCTTCAATTTTGCAGGTTCCCACAGTGTGAAGGGATTCTCGTCTGCCTGTGGCAGTATTTAAACCATATAGCCTAGAGTATGATTCAAACCCTTGTGTAGTGCCGGTGATGTAATGTTCAATATTGATAACGGCCGTGAGCAAGACGGGTTCTAATCATTTATGAAAATATTGTGCAGCCAGCGTGTTTTTCCCCTACTGTTCCCTGGCCCTGCTGCTCCGTCACTGTATCCATGAGCTCTATCTGATGGGAAGAAATCAACAAACACCTTCCCGCCTCCGATCAAATTAACTCCTGTATGAACGCAACACTGTCAGAGAAGTGGCTCTGTGCACGCAAAGTGTAACATGCCCTGAAGTATTTGGAATGAATTGTTGCCAACACTGAATCTAAATGGATGGCATTGAATTGAATCTCTAGTATGGCATCTGTGGATCTTATGACCTGTGGATTTTCTTATTTTTCATTGGAAAAAAATGGACACACAAACTAAACTCAGGGATTAAAGAGCCCTATCATAGTACAGGGCGGAAGAGCCTATAATATCCTGATCTGAAAAAGACATCTCTGACACCTGTCAGTTTGAGCTGCTCTAAATGAAGTGGATCATATTTTTAGACAGTATAGCAGTGTCTTGGTGTATGGTACATCTTCCTGTCTCTGGCTCTAGTAACGTTGACCCCTCCAGAAGAAGTAGCCTCAACGCCATCCCTAGACAAAACCCTGAACTCAAGGTTAAGGAACGTGAACTTGAAGGTTCTGTCCATACAGTTCCACCCTGGGGACAGACAATTCACCTCAGACAATTCAGAACACCAGCTCAGCAACCAGCCTGATGGTGATCCTGCACACTTTGCAATCCTCTCTTTTCTATAGCACTATTCTTTCTTCATCTCTCTCTACTGCATGTCATTTACTAAACGTTCCAGGATTAGAATACTTTACCAAAGAGAAATCTTTGTAACCTTTGTTAAAGATTTTTCTCCCTTCTCTAATCTGCGAACGAGATTAAAATAACTGGACTAATTTGCCTTTGAAGTTTCTAATGATAATTTGCCTCTTAGGTTTTTCTAGATCAAAAACATGCCCTTAGCTAAAAGCTTGAATATAAGTAGACTTTTATAGTTTAAACGTGCTCTTGTGCAGATTCCTCTGAATAGCACAGCACTGCCATTGGCACAGAAAGGAGCTTGTTCTGAATGGTCAAAGCACAAAGAAGACCAAAAGGATCTTGTACCATTTATCACACACTTTAAGACAGGGAGGAGGGGGGAGAGTTGTCAACGCTACCATAGCAGAGAGTGTAGTTATAGTGGTGGTCTCCCCCTAAGGCACACACACACATGGTTTAACCCTTTACACTCGTGGGACTTGGCCTATATAGATAGGGCTAAATTGAAATGTTTCTTACAGAGGAGATATGAAAAGCATATGCATAACCATGGTAGCAATTGACAGGGAACAGTTTGGAGATTATGGGTAAATTATTAGACCAAAGGTGAAATTTGATTTGATTTGATTTGACACAACAGTTGACCTGACACAAGACTGAATCCAAACAATACACTGTTGAAAAACCCTTGTTGGCAATCACAGAGATTAGACGTTTCTTGTAGTTGGCCACCAGGTTTGCACACATCTCAGGAGGGATTTTGTCCCATTCCTCTATGCAGATCTTCTCCACGTCATTAAGGTTTCGAGGCTGACGTTTGGCAACTCGAACCTTCAGCTCCCTCCATAGATTTTCTACGTGATTAAGGTCTGGAGACTGGCTAGGCCACTCCAGGACCTTAATGTGCTTCTTCTTGAGCCACTCCTATGTTGCCTTGGCCGTGTGTTCTGGGTCATTGTCATGCTGGAATACCCATCCACGACCCATTTTCAATGCCCTGGCTGAGGGAAGGAGGTTCTCACCCAAGATTTGACGGTACATGGCCCCGTCCATCGTCCCTTTGATGTCTTGAAGTTGTCCTGTCCCCTTAGCAGAAAAAACCCCCCAAAGCATAATGTTTCCACCTCCATGATCGACGGTGGGGATGGTGTTCTTGGGGTCATAGGCAGCATTCCTCCTCCTCCAAACACGGTGAGTTGAGTTGATGCCAAAGAGCTCCATTTTGGTCTCATCTGACTACAACACTTTCACCCAGCTGTCCTCTGAATCATTCAGATGTTCATTGGCAAACTTCAGACGGGTGAGCAGGAGGACCTTGCGGGCGCTGCAGGATTTCAGTCCTTCACGGCATAGTGTGTTACCAATTGTTTTCTTGGTGACTATGGTCCCAGCTGCCTTGAGATCATTGACAAGATAGTTCTGGGTTGATTCATCACCCTTCTCATGATCATTGCAACTCCACGAGGTGAGATCTTGCATGGAGCCCCAGGCCGAGGGAGATTGACAGTTCTTTTGTGTTTCTTCCATTTGCGAATAATCGCACCAACTGTTGTCACCTTCTCACCTAGCTGCTTGGCGATGGTCTTGTAGCCCATTCCAGCCTTGTTAGGTCTACAATCTTGTCCCTGCCATCCTTGGAGAGCTCTTTGGTCTTGGCCACGGTGGAGAGTTTGGAATCTGTTTGATTGATTGCTTCTGTGGACAGGTGTCTTTTATACAGGTAACAACCTGAGATTAGGAGCACTCCCTTTAAGAGTGTGCTCCTATTCTCAGTTTGTTACCTGTATAAAAGACACCTGGGAGCCAGAAATCTTTCTGATTGAGAGGGGGTCAAATACGTATTTCCCTCATTAAAATGCAAATCAATTTATAACATTTATGACATGCGTTTTTCTGGATTTATTTGTTGTTATTCTGTCTCTCCCTGTTCAAATAAACCTACCATTAAAATGATAGACAGATCATTTCTTTGTCAGTGGGCAAATGTACAAAATCAGCAGGGGATCAAATACCTTTTTCCCTCACTGTAGGACATGAGTTTTATGATATGGAAATGTGAAAACCACATTTGGACTCACAGGTGTTTGGCTTGCTTGTATGACATCAAAGCAGTATTTATTATAATCTTCAACATATCAAAATACATTGAATTAATTAATTTAAAGAATTTTCCTCACTCAGTCAGCAAAATATTTGATAACGTTTCCCAATTAGCGGGAGGGATGGGGGCAATTTATTGTGTGTGGTGCTCAAGTTCAGAACTCCTGTCAGTCAAAACCCATACAGCGCTGTGAAGCGCAGAGCCTGACGTCTGACGTCATGTATAGCATGTTGCTGTTCAGCCACTATGTTCCAATTTAGCCATTTATCAACCTGTATACATACGGGCACGAGTGTTAAGGGCTGCAGTGGCGAGAGGGAGAGAGAGAGAAAGAGACCAGTGGAAGAGCCGTCTCCGTAAACAGTCAAGGGCGTGGCGAGCAAGGTTGAAGAGAGAAACGGCATCTGAAGTGTTAGGCACAGGGGACACGTAAAACACCCTCCTGAGAATTGGTATGGAAGGAGGTGAAGGGTCAGACAGCTATTAATCACGGCCAAGGAGGAGGATTAAATGGCTGGGTCACAAGCGATTGAGGCGTTTTAAAAGAGTGTGTTGTGTCTGTCTTCGATTACAGAGCACAGGCCTCAGGCTCAACAGCCATCTGAGCTGAAGATGAATAGAATATGACATTTTTACATTTTTCCTTCCCTGATCTCTAGTCATCACCAACAGGGCAATTAATTGTATACAATGGTTAAACAATTAACCTTTCTATGTGCACAATTGACAATTTGCATTGACCCCCTTTTTAATTGATCTGACTCTCTTGCTCCGGGTCTATGCACACTCACTGGACTCTACCAACACATTCACACATACTACACTCACACTCACGGGACTCTACCAACACATTCACACATACTCTACACTCACACTCACTGGACTCTACCAGCACATTCACACATACTACACTCACACTCACGGGACTCTACCAACACATTCACACATACTCTACACTCACACTAACTGGACTCTACCAGCACATTCACACATACTACACTCACACTCACTGGACTCTACCAACACATTCACACATACTACACTCACACTCACTGGACTCTACCAACACATTCACACATACTACACTCACACTCACTGGACTCTACCAACACATTCACACATACTACACTCACACACACTGGACTCTACCAACACATTCACACTTTTTACACTCACACACACTGGACTCTACCAACACATTCACACATACTACACTCACACTCACTGGACTCTACCAACACATTCACACATACTACACTCACACTCACTGGACTCTACCAACACATTCACACATACTACACTCACACACACTGGACTCTACCAACACATTCACACATACTACACTCACACTGACTGGACTCTACCAACACATTCACACATACTACACTCACACTTACTGGACTCTACCAACACATTCACACATACTACACTCACACTGACTGGACTCTACCAACACATTCACACTTACTACACTCACACTCACTGGACTCTACCAACACATTCACACTTACTACACTCACACTCACTGGACTCTACCAACACATTCACACATACTACACTCACACTCACTGGACTCTACCAACACATTCACACATACTACACTCACACTCACTGGACTCTACCAACACATTCACACATACTACACTCACACTCACACATGCATATTAACACTACACACACACACTCTTCACATACACTGCTAGTCTTTTTATGATCTATCCTGATTGCCTAGTCACTTTTACCTCTATCTACGTGTACATATTACCTCAATTACCTCCAATATCTCGTACCCCTTCCTTTTTTATTTTTGGAAAAATGTTCTTCTTTTTGAACTTTGCATTGTTGGGAAAGGGCTCATAAGTAAGTATTTCACAGTAAAGTGTACACCTGTTGTATTCTGGGTGTGTGACAAATAAAGTTGGATTTGAACATTACTGTGCTTTACTTTGGACCCTGTGGTCAGCAGAACAGAATGTAATGTCATCCAGCAGTCATAAGTTGTATTGGAATTATTATCTAAAGAGATGCACATTTTCCTCACATAAGGAAGAGAGAAGACGACGTAAAACTTGATGTTTTTCCTGGGCCATGGGAGTAACCTATGCTCTCCTCTAGTCAATTTGTTTAATATTTTTATGATTTTTGTGGACATTATGGGTTACTGTCAAGAATCCATTTGTCTCATCATAAGATGATTGTACCAGGTTCTCTACCCCTATGTTAAGTTGACCTGTGACTCCCTCATATTCAATTTGATTGGTGGAGCTGCTGTGTATGGGCTTGAACAGGAAGTGCGTTGAGCGTAGAAGGATTTCAGAAATGCAACAGAGGTCTGGGTTGTTTTCCGGAGCCTGGAGAGAATCTACTCCCAACAGGTTCACTAGTATGTGACCTCCCACAATGCCCTGTTCAGAAACAATGGAGGCTAGGGCCGGGGGACACCAAAACGACATTGTGTGGGTTAAAATAGGTGTGGAACACCAATCTTAACTCTGAAGCTGATAAAAGTCCAAATAAGAACTACATCTGAAGGAAATTACACAGCTATAGCTACAAGGACATGTACATTACACATTGTCCATTCAAAATAAACAGAAATCACTTCAAAGTGTAACATGGCATGGGGGAACTCTCTCATTATTCTTGTCTCACACGTTCAAGAGCGCACACACACACACACACACACACACACACACACACACACACACACACACACACACACACACACACACACACACACACACACACACACACACACACACACACACACACACACACACACACACACCTTGAATTGGTGTCACACTTGCTTTTGGTTTATTGCACAACTGGCTTTGATCTTTCATGCGCCATACATTGCATTAATTATTAATCTTGCCTCAGCACAAATATGGTGAACACCTTCAATACTCAATGAGATGAGGAGAACTCTCTGCACAGGCCTACAGGGTGGCTTCAGGACTTCCTATATATAAAATGTTCCTATCCTAAACAGGGCAGGAGGGACTTGAAGGGGGGCTATGGTATTCTGCTGCCAAAACTGCCTCCAACAACTCTCTGGGTGAAACGTAATCTCAAGTGAAAATGTATTTTTCACTCTTGTGCAATGTATTCAAGTACAGTACATGCTTTTCCACGTGTGCAGCATATGTGGTGAGGGATAGGATGTTGAGGCAACACAGATGCAGTTTGGATTCGGGAACTGTCATGCCCAGAACAGGATAGCAGGGGAACAATGATGGAGAAATGACCTACTTCGCTGTGGTCTAATGCAATGGGAGTTATGTAAATGCCGCATGCTGCTGTATACTGTAGGTACAGTAGCTCCGGGGCCTGTGAAAGTGTGGCTAAACTTTGATGCATCTGCAACGAATACATAGATTTTTTTATGCATTGCCGATGGCTCATGAATACTTTTGATGCCAGTGGATGTGAGAGGACAGGATAGGTTGTGGGATAATAACATACAACTTACTGCAGTGATTCCCAACCTTTCTTGGTTACTGTACCCCAAATCACATTTTGCTCTGTCTGAAGAACCCACAAAGTATCCCTCGTGCATTTTACCAGTAGGCCTATGGTCTTATGAGTCTTCCCAAGTCTCCCCATGTGAATAGCCCAAGTACCCCAGGTTGGGAACCACTGACTTACTGTAACCCCATCCTACCCCTTTTCAAGCCCTGACATTATTTTATTACTTCATATTCAGTTATTGTCTCTCCCTTTGATACATTAGTATAATCATTAGCCTATACTTTGAACATGAGAAATGTAATTATTTTCAATAGGCCTGTTTTATGCCCATGCCACAGCTTTGATTTGACTGGGTTAAATACAATAGGTGTATGCTAAACAACGGAAACGTGAGAATGCCTTCCTTGACGAGAAAAACATGCACTTTAATTACCTTCCCCTTGCCTCAATTCAACCTTATTTTGAGATGCCAAGTCGTGTGTATATTCGAGTTTTGGATAAATTGGTTTCATACCGTCTCAATATTCAGTTTGTAATGGACTGACGCTAAAGTGACAGCTATATGAGGACACTTTAACAAATGTTCAGACGTTGGCGTCGAAAGTAAAAGTCCTACAAGGGTTAATAATAAACTCCCCCTTTCTCTTGTGTCGTTGCGGTTTTCTTGCGTTGGTGGGAGTCCCCCTTGCGAGGGTCCCTTTTGCAGTGCGGATCCAGTAGTTGGAGTTCTAACTAAAAAGAGAGGAGCGCAAGGAGTGAGCGCAGCTGAGTGAGCAAACAGAAGTAGAAACATTAGGTGAATTTTGACACTAACGAACGTCGTTTTTGAAAGACTGTCACTTTTACTGCCCTGGATCCATCTTTCCAGCCTTGTAGAATAACGCCCTTGTTTCCCGCCTGAAAACTCACACGGTCGTGTCAGCTGGCATGAGCTAACCCACCAGACATGGAAACCAAACCTTTCTTGTCATTGGGTAAGTTTTTGCTCTTCGATTTTTTTGTTATCTCAAGATTTGAGTTTATAATGTTAGTTACAACGTTCAGACTCACGCAGTGTTTACGAGTGATAGTCTCGTTTATGCACTGTATTTTGAAGCTTCAGAAATGAGTAATTACAGTCAGGTAAAATAAAAGTCATGTTTAGTCTACGTTGTGCACAATATATGGAAAGACAGACTTCTTGTTTGGAAGTTTTCAAGAAATGTTTCACGGTATGTTTCACAAAAAACTTGAGTCGCGTCAGGCTTGTCAAATACTACAATTCACTCTCGTGTGCCACTGCTATCTGTCCTGATGACATCCGCCTGATTAGGGTGACATCTCATTCAGAAAAATCATACTCTCTCTTTCAATAGAGTTCATATCTGAATATTCTGCTAAATATTGTCCATTTGATTAGATTTTTTTAACGAGATAGGCTACTATCTAAAATCGAATTTACACAAAACCCACTCGAGCATTCATTTGACATACAGCCAACTGTCCCAGGGAGACAAACCTGGCTAAATTACGCTACATTGCGTATGCACTTGGGGACATAGTATATTAAATACTTAAAAACCTAAAGTGCAGTTTTATAGCTAATCTCGTGCTATTTTACTAATTTTGCCATGTGGCTGAGAGAAAATGTTGCTGTTTAAAGCTTCGGAATTATTGAAAGATGGGCAAAATTTGAAATATATGTTTTGATAGACCAAAGTATGAGCTATCACACCATGTAACAGAACAACCTATTTCATACAATGCAACTAACTGGATTCATGTCAACTCCATCAGACACCATCAAAGGCATGTTTACTGAACCAGAATATAAACACAACATGTAAAAGAGTTGGTCCCATTTTTCATGAGCTGAAATAAAAGATCCCAGACATTTTTCATACGCATAAAAAGCATATTTCTCTCCAATTTTGTGCACAAATTTGTTTACATCGCTTTTATTGGGCATTTCTCCTTTGCCAAGAAAATACATCTACCTGACAGGTGTGGCATATCAAGGAGCAGATTAAACAGCATGATCATTACACAGGTGCAACTTGTGCTGGGTACAATAATAAAATGTACAGTTTTGTCACATAACACAATGCCATAGATGTCTTAAGTTTTAAGGGAGCGTGCAATTGGCATGCTGACAGCAGGAATGCTCACCAGAGCTGTTGCCAGAGAATGTAATGTTCATTTCTCTACCGCCTCCAACGTCGTTTTAGAGAATTTGGACGTACGTCTAACCAGCCTCACTTCCGCAGACCACGTGTAACCATGCCAGCCCAGGACCTTCACACCTGGCTTCTTCACCTGTGGGATCGTCTGAGACCAGCCACCCGGACAGCTGATGAACCTGTGGGTTTTCACAATCAAAGAATTTCTGTACAAATTGTCAGAAACCATCTCAGGAAAGCTTGTCTGCTTGCTTGTTGTCCTCACCATGGTCTTGACCTAACTGCAGTTTGGCGTCAATTTCATTGGGCAAATGCTCATCTTCGATGGCCAATAGCACGCTGGAGAAGTGTGCTCTTCACTGATAATTCCCAGTTTCAACTGTACTGGGTAGATGGCAGACAGCGTGCATGACGTCGCGTGGGCGAGCGGTTTGCTGATGTCAACGTTGTGAACCAAGTGCCGCTTGGTGGCGGTGGGCATAAGCTTCGGACAACGAACACAATTTGAACACACAGAGATACCGTGACGAGATCCTGAGGCCCATTGTCGTGCCGTTTATCTGCCGCCATCACCTCATGTTTAAGCATGATAATGCATGGCCCCATTTTTCAAGAATCTGTACACAATTCATGGAAGGTGAAAATGTCCCAGTTCTTTCATGGCCTGCATACTCACCAGAAATGTCACCCATTGAGCAAGTTTGGGATGCTCAGGACGTGTATGTTTTCCAGTTCCTGCCAATATCCAGCAACTTTGCACAACCTTTGAAGAGGAGTGGGACAACATTCCACAGGCCACAATCAACAGCCTAATCAACTTTATGTGAAGGAGATGTGTCACACTGCATGAGGCAAGTGGTGGTCACACCAGCTCCTGACTGGTTTTCTGATCCACACCCCTTACTTTTTTAAAGGGTATCTGTTACCAACAGATGCATATCTTTATTCCAAGTCATGTGAAATCCATAGATTAGGGATTCGTGTATTTCAATTGACTGATTTCAATGTTGTGTTTATATTTTTGTTCAGCATAATTGTTTAAATGATTGTCCAACAAGTGTTTAAAAGCCTTGATTGTTTAATTCTAACATTATGTTATTCAAATATGTCATACAAATCTCCAAACTTCTTTTTGTTTTGTGTTATAGCACTATATAATGCCCCAGGGCTAATTTATTTAGCATTTTGGCATGTTTTTCTTGATATATTACATATTACAAATATTACACATATTACACATATTACAAATGACAAACATTACACATATATTACACATCATTTATATACATCACAGAAGACTGAAATATAACAAAACCGTTTTACATAGAAACACCACATTTTCGGGCGGGTTTTTGAAATAATGTTTATTAATTATGAAATTATGACAAATATTAGTAACATTCCAAACATGAGGCCACTACATGGACAATTTGGTTGTTTGACTGCAGGAAAGAGTTAGACTAGCCACTGACTGGAGTTGACAACAGATACAGACATATTTCCAAATAAAAGATCAATACAAACATTTGTAAAATATGGAAAATGATTCATTTGAAAATCCCCAATAAAAACATAACTTTACTGACCATGAGCGGTCTTGTTGCACTACATATGATGTGGACATGAATATAGGGTCCTTATGGTGAAGCTCATTCCTGATTCATTTAGGATATTATATCAATCGGAGTTCACCAAATCCCTGGACACATCTTTCAGGAATCACATTTTTGAGAGAAATATTATTTAAAGTCACAGAGAGCTATTGCAAGAAACTACATGAGATTTTTTTGTGTGTTAATGTGTGACCTGCTCTATCATAATCAGTCACATTGACCCCAAAACACACAGTTTTCTACAGTGCTGTAAAGAGGAGAATGCTAGCTTTCTAATGAGACTAATATGATCTCTACTCCAAATATCAAGCGAGTTACGTGCCATTACATGCTGTATCACCAAACCATGTTTTTGACAAAGTTTGCAGTTACTTTTAAGACATTTATTCAAATAATTAATAACAGCTATTTACTTAATACAACACACAATCCATGAAATCCATTGACATGAGTGCCTGTGTTCACACACACACACACACACACACACACACACACACACACACACACACACACACACACACACACACACACACACACACACACACACACACACACACACACACACACACACACACACACACACACACACACACACACACACACACACACACACACACACACACACACACACACACACACAGTCCTCTAGTTTTTTCATCTTAGATTACATTTGGATATAAGGCTTGGGAGGATAAATAATGAATCAATAACCACGTTAAATAACATCTCTTATAAATACGTCACAGATAATGAGTATTTATGTTCTTAAGCAACCCTCTCACAAACCCAGGTCCTGCATACTCTGTATGATAGTCGTACAGAGTAAACAACATCTGAAAAGAGCTGAAACAGTGAAGGGGATAGAGGGGTGAGCACTAAAAGCAGTCAGAGTAATCTCTGGGGCGTCAGGTGAAAAATCTGTCTGTGTACATGAGCAAGGCACTTAACCCTAATTGCTCATGTAAGTTGTTCTGGAGCGTTTGGTAAATTACATTAATGTAAAATGTTTCTCAACTAAAATGAGAAACATTAAACAAAATCTGACCACACGTCAGCAGAGAGGAAGGACTTACAGTCTCTTTGGATACGATTTGTGTGGACTTTCGTTAGAGTCTTTGCTGCTGGTCCACTGGCTTGAGCTGACGAACGTTTGATAAAAATATTAGTATCAAGATTCAGGAAAATGATCACGCATCAAAGCTTTTACTACTTGTACCACACAGAGGACTTGGTCTCAAATGTTGGTAGCACCTGGATGTCTGCCCTCTTGAATCCAAAGATCTGTCCTGGGAGCGGCTTCGCTTGGACATCAGCGACGTTGACGTAGTGGACGATTCTCTGAATATCCTTGTAGGACAGCACCCGTTTGCTGGCAAGACGACTGCCACGCCTCTTCTTCCTGGGAGCCATACCATGTTCCTTGTAGAACTTTCACTGCAGTCAGTTGTTTTTGTAGAAATACTCAAATCAGAAAATAAAAGAAATAATAAATAAGCAGCCTACTACTCATACTTTCTTCAAAACCTCATGAACTTGTTCATGCTGTCCCCAATAACAACAGAAAACATCAAGTTGTATTACTCTAAGGAAAACCTACAGGTAGAAACTTGAATGTATCTCTGTAGATTTTCTGACTATCAAGGAAATAATGTCCTCTGATGTTTTGTTTCTTTTTGTTTGCTCGTTTCCTTGCAGAGGTTAATGGAACCAGCCAACTTGCCAGTGAGCACTAGATGTTATTCATTTGAAAACAAGACAAATAACAATATATAATTCTTTAACATTCAGTCATCTTCATAATATATTCTAGCCAATACATTTTCAAGTAATATCAACAACAATAACACAGACAAACTAAACATAACCTGCACTCATTGAAATGCATGGGTGTACGGACCCAGTGTGGTGATGGAGGACCCCGTTTTGAGTGATGGCAGCACACATAGTTATATTACCCCCACGCTGTCCAGGGACGTTGGTAAATGCCCTCTGTCCTATTACATTTCTGGTTGAAGCCAACCTCATCCACATAAATAAATTCATGGTGAATTACATGGGCATCCAGCGCCAATACTTCCTGTAACAGACAAAAGGATATACAGATGAGTAAATATGGTATGTCTACAGTACTGGAAGTAGTGTTGCATACATACCTCTGCAAAGTAATGTCGCATATTTTTGACTCTGTCAGAGTTTCTCTCAAATGGCACCTTGTAAAGTTGTTTCATCGTCACTCGGTGCCGTTGGAGGATGCGTTGTATGGTGTGACAGGCTTACAGCATTGATGTTGTTAAATATGGTGTCATTCAAGATATGCTCTCTTATCTCTCTAATCCTAATTGCATTGTTGGCCAAAACCATATTTATAATTGCAGTATCTTGTACATCTGTAAACAAGCGTCCTCGTCCTCCATGATGTCTTTGCCTTTCCACTCTGTACACAATTCAAACACAGTATGTGTTCAGCATAGGAACTGTACAAAAAAATGTAGTACAGCATGATAACCAACCTCATTCATTCAATGCAGTGCAGTAAATGGATGGCTTAGAGTTACAAATGTGTATGCAATACTATGCAGTCATGTTTTTTACAGTACATTACTGTAATGCTAAAATAGTCATTATATAGTTGCATACCTGTTCTCATTTCTGAAGGTTCGAATTATGGACGCCACTGTAAATCGACTCAAGTTGGGCTGGACTCTCAGTCCAGCCTCTCTCATGGTCAAACCGGGGTTGATCACATGATCAACAAGTGTTGCCCTAATCTCATCAGAGATGGCTCTCCTTCCTTCTCTTCTTTGCCCTCGTCCTCTTCTTCCTCTTCCTCTCCCTCCTACTCCTCTTGCTCTCTGTCCATTGTTGGCATCCATTGTTCAAAACAGGTAATCTGACCTATGACCTATTTATAGGCCTATACTACAGTAAAGCAGTGATTGGTTAGTGATCAGTTAAGCTATTAGTGTTTGCACATGTTTGCACATGTGAGGAGTGTGTGTGGTGAATAAGTGTAGCATTTTGATTGGTTGTGTTTGGAAAAGGAAAGCAAGTCCCTTCCTGTTAGATTTTTGTGTTTTAGGTAGAGAATTGTGTGTAGTGTTTTGAAAAAAGTGTTTTATGCAATTGACAACTGAGTCAAAGGCTGAGAAATAGCTTATGGTTTTGGATATTTGGTGTGTAGTTTTGCACTTTAAGTGAGAGGTTTCAAAAATCATGTGACATGAAAAGATTTTGTGTGTAAGCAGTTGGAAAAACTGTAATTCATGATTTAATAGTGCAAATAAGATAGTGCTGCGAAAACCTGATGATGTGATGTGTTACAAGCAATCTTCCACCGAACCGATGTGAAAGTGCTCTGTTGCTATGTTTCATCCAACGTTTATAAGTTAAAAAATTATATTTATTCTCTGGAATTGGCAATAATACATTCAGATTATGAAAGCAAAACAAATATTTTCTTTATAAAATGTAACATTTTGAAGCAATTAAGTAATGATTATAAATGTAGTTGTAATGCCCCTAGACCTTTTCCACATTTTGTTGTGTTACAGCCTGATTTTAAAATGGATTAAATTGAGATGTTATGTCACTAAAGGCACTAAAGTAATACAGCAAGAAGTGTGGCAAAGCAATTCACTTTTTGTCCTCAATACAAAGTGTTATATTTGGGACAAATCCAATACAACACATTACTGAGTACCACTTTCCATATTTTCAAGCATATTGGTGGCTGCATCATGTTATGGTTATGTTTGTAATCGTTAGACTGGGGAGTTTTTCAGGATAAAAAATAAATAGAATGGAGCTAAGCACAGGCAAAATCATAGAGGAAAACCTGGTTCTGTCTGCTTTCCACCAGACACTGGGAGATGAATTCACCTTTCAGCATGACAATAACCTAAAACACAAGCTCAAATCTACACTGGATTTGCTTACCAAGAAGACAGTGAATGTTCCTGAATGGCTGAGTTACAGTGTTGACTTAAACTACTACTACTTGAAAATCTAATTTAACAGAGCTTGAAGAATTTGAATAGAATAATGGTCAAATGGTGCATGATCCATGTGTGGAAAGGTCTTAGAGTCTTACGCAGAAAGCATCACAGCTGTAATCACTGCCAAAGGTGCTTCTACAAAGTATTGATTCAGGGGTGTGAATACTTTAGTAAATTAGATATTTCTGTATGTCATTTACAAAAAATGTGCAATAATGGCTAAAAACATGTTTTCACTTTGTCATTATGGGGTATTATGTGGTGATGGGTGATAAATACATCTGAATTCAGGCTGTAACACAACAAAATGTGGAAAACTGTAAGTGAAGGGGTATGAATACTTTCTGAAGACAGTGTACTGTATATTGAAATAGTGTTGTCACGATACCAGCATTTTTACTTTGATACCGATACCAAGTTTAGTATCCTGATACTTGATACCGAAATGATACTCAGTACCAAAATGATACTCGATTTTGAAACGATACCATGGCAAAAGTCACAGAATTACCACTGGGCTTTATTATTTTAAACATTCACCGGTATGTTGATTACTGGGAGAACAACTAAATATCAAATATAATGTATTCTATTCTATATTACATTTCTTTCAAAAATAAAACACCATATTAAATAACAGAATATCTCAAATTGTCTTTATGCCAAACCATATATGAGTCTCGGAGCATACAAAAGGATTTTACAGTTACATCTAAACTGTTATACATGTAATGTCATTTATATCAAGGTTAATTTGCTTATCTATGTCCATAATATTGGATCTAATGACATTCATTAGACATCTAATTCATTATTCATTACAGCAAAATAATTGAATGTATTAAATTAATAGTTTAGTTCCAAAACGGCATAAAAATTACACTTTGAAGCTCTTTTCTGAAGCTTCTATATTGCAATAGTCTACATACTATAGAAATACAATGGATTTTACATCGCATACTATTATTCCCAGAGTGCATTTCAACTTCCATGGTGCAATGCTCTGCCCCGGAGCTGAGTTGTCACTAGTTATCACAGCCACAAAGTCAAATAGCTACAAGTAAAAATGTATAAGTAACAAAATAGCTTTTTGGTCTTCATTTAAGGTTATGGTTAGGCATAAGGTTTAAAGTGTGGTTAATGTTAAGGCAAGGTTTAAAATCAGATTTAAAGAAAAGTATTTGTAGAAATGTGACATACACCGGTCCTATGTAGTAAAATTTGAAATTGTGTTTTTTTAAATTGGATAAAAGTAGAGACATTGCATATCATACACTGCAGTTGAGGAACAATGGGAAAGTAATTCTGCTTTGAAAGTTGATTAACTTATAACCCCACTTTTGAGAAAATGTCCCTTCAATGCTTCGTTCCACCTACTGGAGAGCTCTACTTTGTCTAAACCCATTCAGCATCGTAAACACCCTCTTAAGCCTTAGCCCCACCCATCTCTTTAAGGATTCAAATGTGAGGCCATGTGCTAAAAAGAGTGAGTTGTGTAGTAAACAACCAACGTTTTCAAGACTAAAAGTGGTGAAAGTAGTAGTCTAAAATAAGGGAAAACTCCAGGTAAAAATACACTTTCTTGTCCTTGGCCTATATCCTAATCTGACTTTGGTGCAGGTCATATTGTTCTTCACATTACCGTCTCTGGTAAACACACACTGTGTCAAATCAAATCTATGTTTATTTGCCACATGCACCGGATACAGAAAGTGTCCAGATAAAAATATTTAATCAATATTTTATAATTATTAGATGACGGTTACCCAGACACACTTGTCTAAATTGATGGTTCATGTGAAAGAAATGCTATAACCACCCCTCAGCCACATCTAGCTAAGTGGATGGGTCACTGTAGTCTAGACATGTACACATGTTCATGAAATACAATAGATGGCCGCGTAATCACCCCCAGACACATCTGGCTAACTTGATGGGTCATGTAATCATCTGGCTAAGTGGAATCTTTGGTTTAGAAATGTAGCTAGCTAGCTAGCTAAATGAATAAACCGGCATAATTCCAACTCATACTACTACCAATACAAATATTGCCATAGCTGTAGTATAGATCTGCAGGTAGCTAAAGCAAACCAACTAGGTTCAACGCTAGCTAGCTAAACTTAGGCTATAACTAGAAATGTAAATGGGTTTCTGATCCGAATAATATTACTCCACAGATCATACCAGCAAGCTAATGTTGGCGACCTTGATTTACAATGAAAACGACTTTCTGACAAAATGTGAAATTTATAATATCTGAAAATGTAGCTAGGCTGTTACCCGTATATTGTACATAGATGAACGCTTCACGGCAGACTGGAACCATTTAACTCTGTTTTGTTTGTAGCTACCTCTTGTTTGGCCAGCGTAGTATCAAGTCACTCCGGTTCACACTGACCATGGCATGTGCAGAAAGGTTCCCATCACAACTTTTTCAACTGGTAACTATTTATGACACCAGGGCTGCTGGCAAACGTGAAGTAGTCTAAATGTATTGCTGTCATAGCTAAGTTATAAGTGCATTTCCTTTGGGTTGTAATCATATTATAATGCTTACATGAATGTCGCTCAAAATGATTTGAATTTAGTTGCTAATAGAATAACGTTACAATGAAAATATCACGTGTAAAATAGTTTTTATGTCGTTTTGGAACTAAAACTCCCCTGCACTGCTTTGCAACACCTTTTGCATGGTTGTTTCGGCGGGCTGGCCTTCATCATCTGCTCTGTAAGCAAAGTATTCCCATAGTTGTTTCGGCGGGCTGGCCTTCATCATCTGCTCTGTAAGCAAAGTATTCCCATAGTTGTTTCGGCGGGCTGGCCTTCATCATCTGCTCTGTAAGCAAAGTATTCCCATAGTTGTTTCGGCGGGCTGGCCTTCATCATCTGCTCTGTAAGCAAAGTATTCCCATAGTTGTTTCGGCGGGCTGGCCTTCATCATCTGCTCTGTAAGCAAAGTATTCCCATAGATGTTTCGGCGGGCTGGCCTTCATCATCTGCTCTGTAAGCAAAGTATTCCCATAGTTGTTTTGGCGGGCTGGCCTTCATCATCTGCTCTGTAAGCAAAGTATTCCCATAGTTGTTTTGGCGGGCTGGCCTTCATCATCTGCTCTGTAAGCAAAGTATTCCCATAGTTGTTTCGGCGGGCTGGCCTTCATCATCTGCTCTGAAAGCAAAGTATTCCCATAGTTGTCAAGGCGGGCTGGCCTTCATCATCTGCTCTGTAAGCAAAGTATTCCCATAGTTGTTTCGGCGGGCTGGCCTTCATCATCTGCTCTGTAAGGAAAGTATTCCCATAGTTGTTACGGCGGGCTGGCTTTCATCATCTGCTCTGTAAGCAAAGTATTCCCATAGTTGTTACAGCGGGCTGGCCTTCATCATCTGCTCTGTAAGCAAAGTATTCCCATAGTTGTTTTGGCGGGCTGGCCTTCATCATCTGCTCTGTAAGCAAAGTATTCCCATAGTTGTTTTGGCGGGCTGGCCTTCATCATCTGCTCTGTAAGCAAAGTATTCCCATAGTTGTTTTGGCGGGCTGGCCTTAATCATCTGCTCTGTAAGCAAAGTATTCCCATAGTTGTTTTGGCGGGCTGGCCTTCATCATCTGCTCTGTAAGCAAAGTATTCCCATAGTTGTTTGGGCGGGCTGGCCTTCATCATCTTCTCTGAAAGCAAAGTATTCCCATAGTTGTTTCGGCGGGCTGGCCTTCATCATCTGCTCTGTAAGCAAAGTATTCCCATAGTTGTTTCGGCGGGCTGGCCTTCATCATCTGCTCTGTAAGCAAAGTATTCCCATAGTTGTTACGGCGGGCTGGCCTTCATCACCTGCTCTGTAAGCAAAGTATTCCCATAGTTGTTACGGCGGGCTGGCCTTCATCATCTGCTCTGTAAGCAAAGTATTCCCATAGTTGTTTTGGCGGGCTGGCCTTCATCATCTGCTCTGTAAGCAAAGTATTCCCATAGTTGATTTGGCGGGCTGGCCTTCATCATCTGCTCTGTAAGCAAAGTATTCCCATAGTTGTTTCGGCGTGCTGGCCTTCATCATCTGCTCTGAAAGCAAAGTATTCCCATAGTTGTTTCGGCGGGCTGGCCTTCATCATCTGCTCTGTAAGCAAAGTATTCCCATAGTTGTTTCGGCGGGCTGGCCTTCATCATCTGCTCTGTAAGAAAAGTATTCCCATAGTTGTTACGGCGGGCTGGCCTTCATCATCTGCTCTGTAAGCAAAGTATTCCCATAGTTGTTACGGCGGGCTGGCCTTCATCATCTGCTCTGTAAGCAAAGTATTCCCATAGTTGTTACGGCGGGCTGGCCTTCATCATCTGCTCTGTAAGCAAAGTATTCCCATAGTTGTTTCGGCGGGCTGGCCTTCATCATCTGCTCTGTAAGCAAAGTATTCCCATAGTTGTTTCGGCGGGCTGACCTTCATCATCTGCTCTGTAAGCAAAGTATTCCCATAGTTGTTACGGCGGGCTGGCCTTCATCATCTGCTCTGTAAGCAAAGTATTCCCATAGTTCGCTTCTGAAACGGGTTTTGCCAACAAGTTCCGGGCGTGACGGAATGATGTTTTCGTTAGAAGAAGCCATGCTGCCATACTTTTCTCTCAACTCGCTTGCTTCCCAAAAGTGGCTCGCACTGTGTTTACTGCATGTGCAAGAGCAAGTAGCCTGGCTAGCTTACTACTGCCACCTTGAGAAGATTCAGAAAAATAACTAGACAGACTCGATCCTCTCAGTTCGTATATGACGTGAGACACATTTGGCAAAAGTACGAAAGTAACACAAATTCTAGTACTGAACAATTTTTCATGTTCTAGTATTGAAAAAGTACCGAAGTTTCTTTATACCGTGCAACACTATATAGAAATGTATACTACATGTTTTTTATTCTAATGAGAATGTCACTATTTCATATTTTTCTCTGATACATTGCAGTTCAGAATTATGTTCATTAAAAATATTGCTTCAGCGCGGGTACCTTTTTTTCATTAGACTTAATTATGATGAAAATATTATTATGATGACTATAATTAGAATGATTGTTATTATTATCTTATGGGGTAATTAGCTATATACAGTACAGCCTAGGCCTGTTATCTATTTGTCCCAAAATATGGGAAAACAACTATAACTATAATATTTCAACATATCATGTGGATCTATAGGCTTAGTTCTTTAAAGTCTTTACATTTACAGACACTCACAGTGTAAATGATTAAAACCCAGCTACTGTATGTCTGGTGAACTGTATAGAGCACAACTTGTCCCCTGTAGGAGAGACATAGCCCGAAGCTGTAGGCAGCCGTGTTATTGTGACTGCAGGTCTTTCAGGGGCGCCTCATGTTACAACTTGACACATATCAGCAGCCCCCCCCGCCCACCACTACCAATCTGCACAGATGAGAGGCACAGGGACTTCTGGGATATCTCTATCTGATTACACACCTGATCACTGGCACTGTGATCACACTGGCCTTTATGTGGCTTATCAGACATATGGAACGTCTCACCATGCCAACTTTCACGTGGACATGACAGGTTACTGTTTTATATTTTTTATTTTTCTTATTCAACCTTTTTTTTTAACGAGGCTTTTAACTATTACAGGCCTACTATAGTTTACGTATCTCCGTGTTAGAATCATTGACAGTATGATTTTTTCGAAAATGTTTACAGGCCCAGCATAGCTTGAAGTCTGCATGTGTGTTGTAATAGCAGTGTAATAGAAGTGTAATAGCAGTGTAATAGCAGTGTAATAGAAGTGTAATAGCAGTGTAATAGTGTATTATTAATCAGCATCTTTCTATGCCTCTTTAGTACAGCTGAGGTTCTAATCATTCCACACTGTTTCAACATGCTGTATCAGCATGCCATTTGTCGTCAGTTCTTGATTTGTCTGTCCGTAACTCTGGATTTAAATCCCCGCTAATGCTCTGATTGTTAATTGTCCACTTCAAGGACACCACTAACTCTGATAAGCCCTTGAATGTATTGAGTAGTTGCTCGCTCTGTGTAATTATCTAGAGTTGTCTTGCATTAGGATTCAAAACATGCCACTGTTTGAAATACCAGTTAGAGCATTTTACAGTTATGGATTGATTGTTGGCTGTGGCGATGACCTCCTGCTATTGGCATGGCATGTTCTATATGCTGCTAACTAGCCACTGGAGCCTGGTTTTTATGTTTTTCTCACGCTTCACTTAAAGCTGTAAATATTGGAGCAGTGACATTGAAAACAGACGGAGTGTCAATTTAGTCAGAGGAATTTGAGTGTGGCCGTCACAATAAGCCAAGAAACCATGTATTAAAAAGGATAGTGTTCTTCGCCAGCTCGGATGGATTTTGGGAGAATGGGGTGTATTATTAAACAGAGGAAATGACGTGGTCGTAAGTGGCCTGGTTGTCTTCTCCATAGGCGAAGAGAGCAGATCTAGTAATACCTGAGATGTACTGCAACTATGTTATCTATGGCTAGAGACAACTAAGGATAACCGTCCTCATTTAACCTAATGTATCATGTAACATGAGGGTTGCTACACTGTTTCAACATTTTTATGGGTTTTGTTGTTTGGTTGCTTGTAAGATGGCGGCAACAGACATAGCAGCTCTGCTTCTAGCTCCTATGAAACTTTGCAGTATTTTGTTTTTTTGTGTGTGTTTTTGACAAGCATTTCGCTACACCCGCAATAACATATTGAATATGTGTATGTGACCAATACAATTTGATTTGATAAGGGAACTGACTGAACTTAAATAAGACTGCAGAGAGAGCTGACACAGGTTCAGAGAGTAACATTTCATTAAATAAGTGTTGGTGAAGTATTGCTTTTAGCATGGCAGTGATGGTGATTGTGAGACAAATATAGAGGCACTCTAAGGGATAGGTTAACTTTTCCTCTTTCTATTTGGTGGAACCAGATTGGACAGGGACCTTTTGGTGGAAGCCAGAATGGCGTTGGCCTTGGTGTTATACTCAACCCTGACTGCAAACCTAAAGAAAACATAGTAGTTTGCTAAATAAAGTTGAGCTCAACAATGTCTGGTTTGGTCATTATTGATGAGCTGGTTTTATAAGTGTGTCCCACCACCTGTTACTGAAGTTGTTTGTTATTCCTAGTACCTCTACAAGTCAAGGGTACACACTTTATTGTTCTTATGTATGTTTGGGGGTAGCCTATTTTAGGAATAGAAGGTAACCCCCGCCCCCTCGTCTTCCCACCAGTGAAGTTCATGGTCTTTGATGAGAACGTTAGGGGGGTGCAGGCAGAGGGTGGGAGACTGCAGGCTGCGTTCCTCTCCTGGCAGTAATTCAGGAACAAAGATAATAATGGGAGTGGGTGTGTCTGGTAGGGGGGTGGTTGCATGGAGGGGGGTGAAGGGGTGGGCTCTGCACCCCCAAAACGCCTTGGACAACTTTGTCTTTCACAGCAGTCCAGTGTTGTGTTCCTCATGTGATGCTTTTGCTTTCCTTTTGAGAGGGGGCTGCAGCTGTCATTTTTATTGGAAGAGGTTTATAGTGAAAGTTAACGACTTAAAGTGACAGCTCTCTCTTTCTCCCTGACCCTCTCTTCCACACGCCCCCTCAAGCCTCACTACTCCTTCAATTCAAAGAAAATGTTCTCCCTTTCCCTGCCACCCCTCCCCCTCCCTCCCTGCCGGCATCAGAACCAAATGTACAAGACAGAGAAAAAATTGAAACACAATTATGAAATTAAAATGAAAATTCGAGGTTCTTTTTCAAACGGGAAGCTAAGTGCCTTGGAAGTCTAGACTGCCACTTTTCATAGAATATAGTGTATGTTCTGCTGTGCATTAAGCATTAATGTTCTGCTCTGCCGGCAGTAAAAAAGGAACTGACTCTGGGAGAGAGAAGCTGTGCACCTCCATGCTGATGATCATATGCTGTATCACCCCAGCCCCAGCCTGTTTCTGCTTTCAGAACAATACTCATCACAAACTGGGCTTCAGACAGAGGTTCATGGCAATCGCTCAAACAGTTGATTATTTGTGTTTAAGGTAGTAGGAGAGGTTTATTGATAAGGGCTGCGCTGAACTTTGAACCTTAAACCTTGACCCCTGATCCCTGCGTGCTTTATCATTGGAGGAATTTTGCTTTGGGCATTCAAGCTTTTTTTTTACCATTCAGCTTTTACCATTCTAAGACCATTCCGTTCATGCTGAAATGCTCTACTGTGAATCTATTCCAATAGAGTATTCCTTTTCCTGCACTGCAGGACACGTTCTGGATGCCCACCTGTCTGGCTGATTTGCAGGCTGAGTGAATGTGAGAATGTGTCTGTTCCGTTCTGTGGGACTGAGAGTATTCAGGATGCACACAGCCACTCTTTTGAAGTCTCTGTGGGGATTTGACCAGATCACACTCATAATTCGCACAGAGAGAAAGATCACTCTGCCCTCCTACCCAGAGATCCCACGGCTCTATACTGTGAGGAAGAGAGAGAGAGAGGGGGAGGGAGAGAGGGGGGGGGGAGTCAGAACACAGTCCACTAGAGTATTATGGTTAAACCTCCATCAAGGACTAGGGAAGAAAAGAGGAGTTGTTGCTGGCCAACTTTACCGAACTGAACATCTCTTGAATTGCGCCCTGAGTTGATTTGTGCCCTGTAAAATAGCTTGTAACACTTTCTTTCACAGTGCTTTAATACAGGAAAATTGCTTGGAAGTTTAGTCAGTAATAATGTTGTGATTAAGTCATGAGAACTGGTTTGGTTATCCACAATGGGGCCGATTGAGACTTAGGAATTTAAGCCTTTCCTAAGCACACCTTTCGTATGCACTTTTCAGTATTTGGTAGTCAGACTTACCTTACTTAGTCACAGGTGTGGCTGGCTCCCTTGCATGCTCTGAAGAAATGTCATTCAACAGCTGAAAACCCCCAGACTTGCTGGCCAACAGATTTTCTCATGGAGTTTTCATTCAATAGGGTTTTCAGTACATTTATCTTAAATACAGTGTGCCTTTTAGTTCGAATTATGTCAACAGACACAGTAGAATAATTTTACAGATAATTTATCTACAGATCAATGAAATAAATCTAAATATATGAATATTTGTCTCTGTTTCTGCACCAATTGGTAGATTTAAAAATACTAATGGTTAGGAAAGCATTTACGCACAAAATAAAGAAAACTGGGGATTGATTCATTTTGACAATTGCCACATTCAGTTCTTCAACCAAGGTTAATGTTGGAAGATTAGTGTGCATAGAATTATAATAGGGAGAATAGTCTACAATAGTAGGTTATACCCTCGCCTATTGCCTGCAGGGCCTGTTTCCCTGGGGCCTGCTGATGTGCCCTCCGGGAGACGGTAAAAAGGCTTCTGATTGTATAACGATTCAAAATCCACTTGCGGGAAATAAATAGCTTTGGAAGCAACTACTGTTGTTCTCAATTTTATGTGGGTATATTTTTTAAATATTGAGCTCAATAGCAAATATTTTCCAACCAAGATATTTGACATGGTTTTAAGACACGAAGCGTGAAATGCACAATTGCGCATTGGTCATTGCATTTGCATAGGGTAGGAGGCTACAACTGCAAAGTATTTTTTAAGACATAAAGTGTACAGTTAGAGTAAGTCATGACTAATGTGTGGGCTAATATGTTTTGAGTTTTCACTTCCTCATGTGGTGAATTAGCCCCAAAATAAGTGAGCCTATGATATTAGTACACATAAAGATGTAGGCAAATTCATCTCTATTCATCTCTCTAAATTCTATCTCCACAATTCATGACAATCACTGGATTAGGTTGCACATCAAAATATCTTATTGAATAGCCTACCATCTCAGTAGTCTATTACACAGTCTTAAGCACTGTGAATGTCTTTATAAGGTGATTTAAAAAATCCCTGTTTTAGGTCAGTTAGGATAACCACTTTATTTTAAGCATGTGAAATGTCAGAATAATAGTAGAGAGAAGTATTTATTTCAGCTTTAATTTCTTTCATCACATTCCCAGTGGGTTAGAAGTTTACATACACTCAATTAGTATTTGATAGCATTGTCTTTAAATTGTTTAACTTGGGTCAAACATTTCGGATAGCCTTCCACAAGCTTCCCACAATAAGTTGGGTGAATTTTGGCCCATTCCTCCTGACAGAGCTGGTGTAACTGAGTCAGGTTTGTAGGCCTCCTTGCTCGCACACGCTTTTTCAGTTCTGCCCACAAATTTTATATATGATTGAGGTCAGGGCTTTGTGATGGCCACTCCAATTCCTTGACTTTGTTGTCCTTAAGTCATTTTGTCACAACTTTGTAAGTATGCTTGGGGTCATTGTCCATTTTGAAGACCCATTTGCGACCAAGCTATAACTTCCTGACTGATGTCTTTAAAAAAAGAAGACGTTTTTTTATTGAATATCCGAAACATACAATATACTCGCAGTGAAGCCGCTCAACAACTACATCACACCAGTCATCCAACAGATTCCCATTCAGAGCGACACACATAAGTATCCAGGGTCAATGCCCTGCTCAAGGGCACGTTGACAAATCTACCACCAGGCCAAAACGTGAAATTGAACCCTCCATGACCCCCCCACAGTTCTCCAATAGCTGTCCCTCAACCATTCGAGACCCCTCCCACAGTCCCCCCAGGAATAAAAATAAAAATACAATTAATACCATTCCCCACCCCCAAGAACCCCCCAATGCACCAACAACCAAGAGAATGAACTAAAGAGAAAAAAGGAAAAGATAGAAGAAAACAACAAACAACAATGCTCAAAAAATTATAAAACAAAGTAATAACTTTAAAACAAAGGACATCAAGGACAACGAAAATCATAACAGCAATGCCAACTGTATATGTTTGTATGCATGTCTGGCACTAATACATGTATGTGTGTGTTCTTGTATGTGTTTATTTGAATGAGTGTGTGTGTGTATATGCATGTGTACAAACACCTGCATGGCATCAGCCTCAGGCAAACCGGCATTAGTTGTAAAAACACTGCCCCTCAGTGTCATTCAAACTGACTTTTTGTCATGTTTTATTTTGACGTGGACTTTTTTACTTTTATCTTTGACCATGATTCTATCTCCCACACAGCAACTCCACTCCCAGTTGTCTCCAATTCCACATCCCAACCCCTAGCTTCCCTCAGCCCATCCCATCTATGTCTGCTGGTCACCCTCAGCCCATCCCATCTGTCTCTGCTGGCCACCCACTTCGGGTTTCTATGCAACACATATCTTTCAACTATGCTGTGATGTTTAACGTACAATTTCAATCTATCTAAGCGAATAGGATCCACAGATTGCGAGTTGAAGATAAATACTTTTATTACATGCTGACCAGACCGGACACGTCGCAAAATAAATGTAGAAATGCATGTTATTCAATTATTGCAGCCACACTGCTCGCGTGCACCAACGAGCGTCTGCGTTGCCAAGGGATAAAATAGAACTCCTTTCTATTTCTGAAGCAGATTGCGCTGCAAGTCCTGCCTCTCCCATCTCCTCATTGGTTTATAGAAGCAGGTACCCACGTGCCATCTCCTCATTGGTAGTCGTGGTAATACAATGAAGGTTTAGATGTGATTTCCATATAAGTTAAACGATGAAAAAGCCCGGAAGGAGGAGAGATGACTAGAAACAATTCAGTTGGCCGTTTTATGTGTGGATTAATTGTCGGAGTAAAATAACAGCTCAATGTTTATATCCCAGGACAAATTAGCTAGCAACAGCAAGTTTCCTAATAGGACAAATTGACGTTAGCTAGCAAGTGCAAGCTATCTAGCTAAATTGCCATACATGTTTAATGCTTTTCGACCTGTCCCCAAATTAATGTCATTGGTTCCGAGTTTGTTTTGATATTTTAACGTGCGTGTCGTGATCGCGTTTGGTGTGGGGGGGGCAAAATACATTTATGCACGGTATCGCACGGTGGCGCATGCGCACAGCCGGTTTGGGTTCTGTGTTAGTATATTAGTAATTGACTGAACCGGTCTCTCCAGATCTCCTAACAGTACTATTTCTAGGGTCAATTTGAGATAAATGCTATGTATTTTCAGCTATTCCTGAACCTGAGACCAGAAACAGGCTACCTGAGGGCAATACCAAAATAAATGGTCTATTGAATCTGTATCCTCACAACAAAATCTGCAGAGCTTCGATGACTTTTTGCCCCAATGACTTCTTGAGATGCTGCTTCAATATATGCACATAATTTTCCTACCTTATGATGCCATCTATTTTCTGAAGTGCACCAGTCCCTCCTGCAGCAAAGCACCCCTACAACATGATGCTGCCACCCCAGTGCTTCATGGTTGGGATGGTGTTCTTCGGCTTGCAAGCCTTCCCCTTTTTCCACCAGGCTAGAGGACATTTCTCCAAAAAGTACGATCTTAGTCCCCATGTGCAGTTGCAAACCGTAGTCTGGCTTTTTTTTTATGGCGGTTTTGGCGCAGTGGCTTCTTCCTTGCTGAGCGGCCTTTCAGGTTATGTTGATATAGGACTTGTTTTACTGTGGATATAGATACTTTAGGAACCTGTTTCCTCCAGCATCTTTACAAGGTCCTTTGCTGTTGTTCTGGGATTGATTTGCACTTTTCGCACCAAAGTATGTTCATCTCTAGGAGACAGAACACGTCTCCTTCCTAAGCGGTATGACGGCTGCGTGGTCCCATGATGTTTATACTTGTGTACTCTTGTTTGCACAGATGAACGTGGTACCTTCAGGTGTTTGGAAATTGCTCCCAAGGATGAAGCAGACTTGTGAAGGTCTACAATTTATCTTTTGAGGTCTTGGCTGATTTCTTTTGATTTTCCCATGATATCAAGCAAAGAGGCACTGAGTTTGAAGGAAGGCTTTGAAATAAAAATACAGGTACACCTCCAATTGACTCAAATTATGTCAATTAGCCTATCAGAAGCTTCTAAAGCCATTACATAATTTTCTGGAATTTTCCAAGCTGTTTAATGGCACAGTCAACATAGTGTATGTAAACTTCTGACCCACTGGAATTGTGATACAGTGAATTATAAGTGAAATAATCCGTCTGTATACAATTGTTGGAAAAATGAGTCATGCACGAAGTAGATGTCCTTACCTACTTGCCAAAACTACAGTTTGTTAACAAGAAATTTGCAGAGTGGTTGAAAAAGGAGTTTTAATGACTACAACCTAAGTGTATGTAAACTTCCGAATATATTGTGTGACGCTGCGGGACAACAGTTAGTGGCACCAGTGCCACCAGGGGAACATTTTAGTCTAGGGCCCTGTCAAGGGGGAGATTTTTAATCTGCTTACTAATGTTTTCTTCTGCCAATTTGGCTGTTGGGAAGAGAATCATGCGATTGGATGTTATGCATAAAAATGCACATGGAAGTCAGTGATTTATTTTTACTGTAGGTTAATGAGGTAATACAAATGTGATGTGACTAAAATGAAAGGGAATTGTTTTCATCATTTTGACAATAACTAGACTAAATCATTATTCAAGTGACAAAAATGTGACTCAGACTTACTAATATTTCAGTCAAAATGACCAAGACTAGACTAAATCAAAAAATGTGTGCCAAAATGAACACAGAAACACAGAGAGCAAAGTTAATAAAAGTGGAATTACGTTCCATTTACGCATGTTTAACTCGGGTTGGAATTCCCCCAATAGAAATTACTGTAGAATTCAGATTTCTTATGATCCTTCATGATCTGATATCTTCATACTGTACTTCTGTCTTAAAAATTGATAGATGATTTCACATTTAATGAGCTTCAAGTACACTGATCTAAAACACAACTGAAGATTTCTCCCATTTAAACCATTTAATTATAGGCAGTTTAAAACAAGTATTTGTATATGTTATTCCAACACTTGTGATACAGCACTGTTATACTGTGGTTAAAATGCAAATCAATGTTTTTGAGTGTTTATCTACAGTGTAAATCTGGTCAAGCTACAGTATTGCGAGTCGATCTGTGATGGAGTGTTTGAAGTCTTTGCTCTCCTGTGAAAAAAAGGTGCCCCCCCCCCCACACACACACACGCACACACACACACATACACACAGGAAGAGACAGAAATAGAGTTTTATGGTATTTCTATGAGGCGTTTCATAGACATAGAGGTGTTGGGACTTCCCCCACCTCCAGTCTGCAGCCGCGCTACTACGTCTCTCACCTCAACAGGCGCCAGCCAATGAGTTGGGTGATGATCAGTGTGCTGCACGCCGGAAGCCCACAGTAGCAGCACAGTGTTTAAAACACACTGCACAGGTTACAGGAAGGTGCCATGATGTTCACCCCCAGCCAAGAATCAGATAGGTGGAAAGAAGTGGCAGACGGGTTTAGCAGCAGTGGTGTAAAGTACTTAAGTAGTACTTTAAAGTATTTTTACTTAAGTCATTTTCTGGGGTATCTGTACTTTATTTTACTATATATATTTTTGACTACTTTTACTCCATTATATTCCTAATGAAAATAATGTTTTTTTAAAACTTTATACATTTTCCCAGACACCCAAAAGTACTCGTTACATTTTGAATGCTTAGCCGGACAGGAAAATTGTCCAATTCACGCCCCTATCAAGAGTACATCCCTGGTCATCCCTACTGCCTCTGATCTGGCGGACTCACTAAACACACATGCTTCGTTTGTTAATGATGTCTGAGTGTTGAAGTGTACGACTGGCTATCTGAAATTAATAAAAAAACAAGAAAATGCTGTCGCCTGGTTTGCTAAATAAAATTCATTTGAAATTATTTATACTATTACTTTTAATTTCGATACTTATTTAAAACCAAATACTTTTAGACGTTTACTCAAGTAGTATTTTACTGTGTGACTTTCACTTTTTCTTGAGTCATTTTCTATTAAGGTATCTTAACTTTTACTCAAGTATGACATTTGGGTACTTTTTCCACCACTGTTTAGCAGTGTAGGGGCACAGTGCATGGGCACACACAAAGTTCTATTTACAGTTTTTCTCAATTGCTAAAACACTAAAACCCATTGGCTGAACAAAGTTATCAGTTGCCCGGACTCATTTAGCTAATTATGCAGTCTGTTGTCAATACCTTAAACCATTTCACATGGTAAAACACAATTTGCAGATCTCACTTAGACTTTTCAGCAAAACTCTAAACACATTCTCATTCTCAAAACATATTCTGCACTCTAATGCACATGTCATCCATACTGGTAAACACAAGTGGCAACAATCAAATACAAATAGAGAACATATGTCATTGATTGAACACAACCACTCAAAATTGATTTAACCTGTTTCAAATGATGCGACACAACCAATATAAGCCAGTTCAGAGAGCAAACAGGTTGTTGAAGGTGGGAAGGAGAAAGTCTGAGAATGGATACTGTAGTACAGTGCATTGTAGGCTGTATACTGTACAATGGACAAATTGTATGGCCCTGAACATTGTGCTTTCCATTTATTAACAGTACTGACTGCTCAATAGATGTTGACTGGTTGCAGGTTCATATCAACAAAGAACAAGAATTACAGTATCACAGAGACAAAGGACAAGTGAGATGCAGGGTACAAGATGCAGGGTACAGTACTGCAAAAATAGGGGTACAAGGAGGAGGAAGAACAGAAAACAAAATTGCAAAGAGCAAAGCAGAGTAGTAATATCTGATCAATGTTTAGCTACTACGATAGAACATGTTTTCGTTCATCAATAGACAATGATGGAAAAATATGAATATTTTTTTAGATAAAAATTTTACTTCTCCCTGAGAATTGTATATTTTGAACAATGTGTTTTCTATTTTTCGGTGTATTGTTTACTGACTGCTTGAGAGTGTATATAATTTTGATCACTTTGTTTATGATTTGAGAGCAGTGTTTGATTTTGAACACAGGTACAGTGGGGCAAAAAAGTATTTAGTCAGCCACCAATTGTGCAAGTTCTCCCACTTAAAAAGATGAGAGAGGCCTGTAATTTTCATCATAAGTACACTTTAACTATGACAGACAAAATGAGAATTTTTCTTCTCCAGAAAATCACATTGTAGGATTTTTAATGAAGTTATTTGCAAATTATGGTGGAAAATAAGTATTTGGTCACCTACAAACAAGCATGATTTCTGGCTCTCACAGACCTGTAACTTCTTCTTTAAGAGGCTCCTCTGTCCTCCACTCGTTACCTGTATTAATGGCACTTGTTTGAACTTGTTATCAGTATAAAAGACACCTGTCCACAACCTCAAACAGCCACACTCCAAACTCCACTATGGCCAAGACCAAAGAGCTGTCAAAGAACACCAGAAACAAAATTGTAGACCGGCTCCAGGCTGGGAAGACTGAATCTGCAATAGGTAAGCAGCTTGGTTTGAAGAAATCAACTGTGGAAGCAATTATTAGGAAATGGAAGACATACAAGACCACTGATAATCTCCCTCGATCTGGGGCTCCACACAAGATCTCACCCCGTGGGGTCAAAATGATCACAAGAACAGTGAGCAAAAATCCCAGAACCACACGGGGGGACCTAGTGAATGACCTGCAGAGAGCTGGGACCAAAGTAACAAAGCCTACCATCAGTAATACACTACGCCGCCTGGGACTCAAATCCTGCAGTGCCAGACGTGTCCCCCTGCTTAAGCCACTACATGTCCAGGCCCGTCTGAAGTTTGCTAGAGAACATTTGGATGATCCAGAAGAAGATTGGGAGAATGTCATATGGTCAGATGAAACCAAAATATAACTTTTTGGTAAAAACTCAACTCGTCGTGTTTGGAGGACAAAGAACACCATACCTACTGTGAAGCATGGGCGTGGAAACATCATGCTTTGGGGCGGTTTTTCTGCAAAGGGACCAGGACGACTGATCCGTGTAAAGGAAAGAATGGGGCCATGTATCGTGAGATATTGAGTGAAAACCTCCTTCCATCAGCAAGGGCATTGAATATGAAATGTGGTTGGGTCTTTCAGCATGACAATGATCCCAAACACACCGCCCGGGCAATGAAGGAGTGGCTTCGTAAGAAGCATTTCAAGGTCCTGGAGTGGCTTAGCCAGTCTCCAGATCTCAACCCCATAGAAAATCTTTGGAGGGAGTTGAAAGTCCGTGTTGCCCAGCAACAGCCCCAAAACATCACTGCTCTAGAGGAGATCTGCATGGAGGAATGGGCCAAAATACCAGCAACAGTGTGTGAAAACCTTGTGAAGACTTACAGAACGTTTGACCTCTGTCATTGCCAACAAAGGGTATATAAGAAAGTATTGACATAAACTTTTGTTATTGACCAAATACTTATTTTCCACCATAATTTGCAAATAAATTCATAAAAAATCCTACAATGTGATTTTCTGGATTTTCTTTCTTCTCATTGTGTCTATCATAGTTGAAGTGTACCTATGATGAAAATTACAGGCCTCTCATCTTTTTAAGTGGGATAACTTGCACAATTGGTGGCTGACTAAATACTTTTTTGCCCCACTGTATAACTGTTTTGAGGCGAATGTTTCATTTTGCAAGAGGAGACAGAGGTTATGTAAATAGTGCTTGAAAATGAGTTTTTTTGTTTAATGTTTTCAGGAAATGGAGCAAGGTTTCAGAAATTGTGTTTTAGCAATTGAGAAAAACTTTAACCGCTTTTTAGCTCTGGACATAGCACATCATATGTTATCGATCTGGTGTTTTGTGTTGTATACAAATGTAGAATCTTAATTTGATCACTATTTTGTTGCTGATAATTCTCATGCACGACAGGAAATGCAAATTTGTAGTGTATTCGAGGTTTAAAAATGCATCTTAAGTTTAATGTCCACTTAATGTCAGACTTGATTTGCTGTATCACATTTTTTATCAAACCCTACGTATCACATATTTTAGCAACCCCTACAATAATCCACATCATAATTCACATTTCCTATTGCTGTGGGATTATTTTCCTGCTGTAGCATATTGCCTCAAATTAAGATCCCACATCTGTGGCTTTGGCATTAAGCAGGGGGTCTAGTGCAGCTGTCTTGAGTATTTTAAACAGGAATCTATAGGGATATATCTGGATTTAATGCAGAAGGAGGGAAAGAATGAGTTGGGAGGTGAAAAGAGAGTAAACAGTGGAGTGAGTGAATGGACAATGAAGAGAGAGAAATGGAAAAATAGGGAAAACATTGTGTATAACGTAGTCGAGAGTGTAGACCGGTGTGTATCTACTAATTCCCAGGATTATGCTGGTGTGCTTAAACCAACCAGTCAGATTAGGGGCCATGATTGTAATTAGGATAAGCAGGATCCATTACAGAAACCACGGAAACAGTCCTAGCAATAGAGACCAGACTACTTCAGTCCCTTTTTTTGTTACCAATCCATCTCACCCCTCTCCTTCAGTGGAAGTGATAGGTGCAGTGCTGCTAGAGCACAGGGCACGGGCATATTGTGTTGGAGACTAAATGTGTTTGGGTGACATTAAACCTGACTCATAAAGAGCCGTTGGTTGTATCAACTCCCCTCCACTGTATTTTATTTTGGTGGGAGGAAAATGTATTTTTTGGTCATATTTCAGTGAAATATCATGTTTAACAGAAATATTAATGATATTTTCTAAGAGCAGTAGCATGTCGTCTTTAATAGATCAAACAAAGCCGTCCCAGGAACACAGTTTGGAATTAAAGAGCACGTGTGTTAGGGTTTGTTATTTCAGCCTCTCAAAAAAGGCTTCAAAAAAAGAGTTGAGCAACACAGGTTTCCAGGCAGGCAGGTGCTGGCCATGTCTTTGTCATTGTGTGTTCTGCACAGTGCTTACATTCCCGCGCCTGCAGAAACAGCGCAGAGAAGTTCAAGTGTCACTTTTTGGACGTTGTTTTCTGTTACATCCTGGAATGAATGACATGAGATGAGCTCGGATTATACAGACCAGACTAGAGCAGCCGGGAGGGGTGTGTGTGTGTGTGTGTGTGTGTGTGTACGTGTGTGTGCAAGAATGTGTATGTACATGTATATGTGTGCATTCATGCATGTGTGTGTAGTGTTTGTACATGTGTGTATATGTAGTGCGAGGCCTGGTTGTGAGTGAGCAGCAAAGGGCGAGGAGGCTGCCAGTGTGAGCTGTCTGGGAGACGGAAGGTCAGGGGTTGTGGTAAGGTCGTTCTCTGTGGGAGGCAGGCGGCCTCTGGAGAGACACCAGCACTTCTGCTGTTTCTGCCTCAGCGTGGACGTGAAGAGAGCGAGGGATGGGAAAAAGAGAGAACAACAGTAATATCAGGGACATAGAGGGAGGGGCTATTGTTAGTAACCGTTAACTAATTTGGTGAGCTAAAAAGGGATGCTGTTCATTTCACTCTCTCTAGCCTGGAGGCTACTAAACCCCTCGCTTTAAAGGCGGCATCAAGGGGCAATGTTATAAAGAAGGGGTGGGTGCATGGAGAAAAGGCCTGGGGGGGTGGAGAGAGTGAATGAGAGAAAGAGAAGGAGGAGAGAGAGGAAGTCCTGGAAACGGTGAGCAGAGTGGAGGGAGGGGAAAACCAGAGCGAGCACATCTGGAGCACTTCAGCTGAATATTTTGGCAACATCTGGAGAAATTCCCTGGAATTTAAGGGTCACCTCCTTTGATTTCCTTTTTTTCCTCCTCAGTCCTGTTTTCAGACATCCTCAAAGTTCTAGCCCGGTGTTGCAGGCACGTAAATGAAGGGGAGTCTCCCGTGGTCGCCGCACTGGTTGAGTCATTCCAGACTTTATAGTGGGACAAATTGGACCCATGTGACCAGCTCCCCTTTGTGCAAGCCTGGCTAATTAAGTGTCACAGAAGTGAGCGGGCGTCCGGGTGGCTGCGGAGCCAGACCAGACCTGGCCCGGGACCAAGCACAACTCCTCATAAAAACCTCCCTCCATCTCCTTCCCACCGTCAACACGTTTAATCAAAGCACACAGAAAAATAACCTCTTTGTTTTCACACCAGAACCAAAGCGAGGTAGAAAGATGAAACAAGTTTTGTTGATTATCAAAGGCACGATCACCACGTCTGAAACAAAACAATACCCGACTGTTGTATTGACCGTGATTTAAAAGCAACACCATAAAATCCAGGTTTATTATCATTGAAGAGGATGTACAAGGAGACGTGTGTGATCCCTCCTTTGAGGTATGAAGTCTCCAGGGACGCAAAAAAATTCTCATATTGAATCAACAACTTCAGACAGCAGCAGTTTTCATTGTTCTTCAGTACGGCACTGCACAACGGCCCATTAGCATGGAACATTAGCAATGCACAGGCAGGCTTTTATCCATCACATTGGTGATCATACTAGTCGTTTTCTCCTCTCATCAGTGCCAAGCCTCTGTTCATTAGTAATTAAGATTCAGGAGGGGCTCAAAGGATTGCCTCTTGTTTCCCCTGCTGCCTGCGTGTGTATGATACACATGGCTATGGTAGCTGAGAGCGCTGCCTGACAGACAGGTAGCTAGCTAGCGCTGAGGTACAGAGATAAGTGCAGCGGTGGGGCTGATCTAAAGAGACACATCATGGTCTCCCTCTGAAGGGCTCAGTGAATCCTTGGTCCCCTGAGAGTCTCGCAGGCAGGCAGGAGCATGTCTCTGATCAGAGGAGCGAGAGGGAGAGATGGAGAGAGAGAGATGAATAAGAAGGAAGGGTGAAGGAGAAAGGGGGATTGACGGATGGATGGAGAGAGAGATGTGAGGGGGGAGTGAAAACCAATGCCCATATTAGGCTGTGTCCTAAAGGTACAGTACCACTCATCTCATCTGAGCTCTGCGTGGAATTACAATTTATTAGCCTCTCATTTGCTATAAAGAGCTTAGAGATGGAAGAAGATAACCATGTGTCCTCTCTTTGTGATACAGGTATATTAGCTTGTCTACTCCAGCGTACGTCATCTCGATCATACAAATGTAATACACATTATTACAAAGTCCTGCTCTGAAATGTATGCCATCTCTATCCCATCTCTATCTCTCTGGCTCTACCTCCGTCGCCATCTCTCGTTCCCCTGAATGAGGGGAAAAAACCTAGCCAGTTGGTTAATCGTCTCCCCCTCCATCTGCGCGCCAAGCTATTTTCTCTGTGTTGCTGTGCAGATGGTCTACATCTTTCTGCCTGGCTGAGCCGCCAAGCAGCGTGGACAGACCATTCTGCTCTGCAGGCGCAGCATCACTGAGCCTCCTCTGTCTGTCTGTGTGTGAGTGTGTGTGTGTCTGAGATAGTGTGTGCGTGTATTGATCCTCTGTGCATTATTTATCCTCCTTTCCCCTTTTCCAGGTACTGTTCACACATCATGTCTACATTCATACAGTACATGCCCACGCACATGCATATCACATGCACCCACAGTGGAATATCCACATCGTCTTTCCTAGAAAGGGGACGTGTCCCTAACAGCAGATGGAGACAGCAGGGGATCACCTTTTTTAGAGTGTGGTTGCTCTGAAACACACACTGAATATGCCAAGTCCTTGTGAAAATGTCATTCCCCCACCTGTGGCTTATTCTATGTTATCCCTAGTGGCACAGCGGTCTAAGGCACTGCATCTCAGTGCAAGAGGCATCACTACAGACACCCTGGTTTGAATCCAGGCCGTATCACAACCCGGCCGTGATTGGGAGTCCCATAGGGCGGTGCACAATTGGCCTAGCGTCGTCCGGTTTATGGTTTGGCCGGTGTAGGCCATCATTGTAAATAATAATTGGTTCTTAACAGACTTGCCTAGTTAAATAAAGGTTAAATAAATAAATCTACGTCCAGTTCTCTGGAGAATGACTGACCTTGTAGTGGCTGTCTGCTTGCCCTCATCTCTTTTTGATCTAAATATATTTGTTTCCGGTCCTGCTTTCTGAGAGGACCCTCCACTTCATCCTCCTAAACAGATCTGACATCATTTCTCTCTCACTCAGTATGTGTTATTGGAGATAAGCGGTTGTCCCTTCCAATGCATATTTTGGTCCCTGACTTTACTTTTGTAGCTTGCTGCGAGGGATGGGCATTTGAAATGATTTCCCTATTCAAATAAGTCTAAATACCTGTGTTTTAAATAAATAAATACTTTTTAAAACTTCAATGGGGATTTTCTCGTGTGACTCAGAAGAGGCAAGGCACTCTGCTTGTTGTTTCAGCACAGACTGGTGGGGGAGGGGCATGAGAGGAGCAGGGGCCGGTGTGTCTGACAGGGAGAGAGAGAGAGAGAGAGAGAGAGAGAGAGAGAGAGAGAGAGAGAGAGAGAGAGAGAGAGAGAGAGAGAAAGTAGGCAAACCGACAAACTTGTTGCTGCTATAGGTTATCTTTCATCTCATCTAGTATTGTCTGTCTTGACTGCATCACATTGGCGTAAAGAAGCTAGCTACACTAGCAAGCTAAGGTATTTAGCCAGCTAGCAAGCTAGCAATGCTAATTGAGGCTATTTTGCTGCGCTCCCCTCATCCTTGTTACAACAACTCCATTCATATTAAACAACAGCCTACCTGTTGGTTGATCATTGTAGCCTACTGCTTCTCATTTAGCCAACTTCATTCTGTAATTGTAATTCCATTTTGTGTTGATTAAAAATCTCCCACTTCACTTGCTACACTGATGGTAGTGCTGCTTTGATTGACTGACAGTAACAAGCTACACGCGTGAAAAGTGTCGGCTACCGGTATGTTTTTTTTATGGGTGGCACTCCTAATAACTGTCATAAAACTGTTGTTTTATTAAAATGTCTAATGTCATGGTCTATTCTTGTATGTAGTCTATCCTTGTATAGATGATCATTACATTTTAGACAAAGCCTTTTCATTAATACGCCTATATACTTTTTCTTCTAAAAAATGAATACTCTCTCAAGTAATTGAAAACTAATGTTTATTCCAATATTCAAATAGTCGAATAACCGTGCTCATCAACTTTTTCTCTTTCTCTTCCTTCCCCCTGCAATTGTAGTCCTACAGTAAACATTCCTCCATACCCTATGACAACAAGCAGTTTGATCATTATCTGTCACCAATAGATTTGTCTGTCGCCCACCCCTAGACAGACAGACAGACAGACAGACAGACAGACAGACAGACAGACAGACAGACAGACAGACAGACAGACAGACAGACAGGCACGGACAGACAGACAGGCACAGGCAGGCAGGCAGGCAGACAGACAGACAGACAGACAGACAGACAGACAGACAGACAGACAGACAGACAGACAGACTGTCATGGCTCAGTGATCTAAATAAGGTCTGCCTCTGAAAAAGCCAGTGACCCAACAAGCCCTAGGTCAAATCAATGACAGGGATTGTCTGCCGTTGTAAAGCTTGGGCGGGACGCTTAACCATTTTTTTGATTCGCCTAAGTCCAGACAGTGTGATAATATATAAATACATGTAGGTTTTGGGGATGGAAAAATGTTTTTAGTGTAAACTTAAATGAGTAAAACCAGATATAAAGCATGTAGAAAAGATAATGACCTATATATATATTTTTTTAAATAATATGATATTTGAGAACTAACAATCACCAAAATTAAAGTCAGGAGAATTGAAAAGTAAAGAAATGCAGAATTGATTACGTTTGAGCAAAATAACACAGCATTAGCCATGGCGAAATGTATAGAATAGCAGGAAACGAGTTTTAAAACTGCTAAATGTTCTCTTGGCTCCATGACAGAATATGTAGAATCACATGAAATTAGCTTTAAAACTGAAACATTTTCTCTCAACTCCATGGAGAAATATGTAAAATGGCAGGAAATTGGCTTAAAAATGCTAACATTTCTCGACACTGCGCCGATGGGCCGGCTGCGCTCATTGCCATGCCCCCTGCTACACCCCCTTGCCACGCCCACCACCTAAGCCCTTTTTTGAACCATAAATGTCCAGTCACCAGATGTTGTGTGGGCGTTCGTTCATTATGGTTGTCCAGAATGGCTAGTAAGTACCTTCATTCCAGTGCTTGTTAGTGACCATACACCAAACCATTACTCTTTGTAACAACACCCCCCCTGGTTTGGATTATCGTTAGATTCCAAGAATTGTGCACCCACTACTCAGTCACATTTCAATAAGTTCCCTTCCACGCTCTGTTTCTGAGCTCTCTGAAATTACCATGGATGTGAATGATTGGTATTCCACAGGCCTGGCTACAAGGGATTCAGTGAGCTTATGACCAGCTTAGCCTTTAGTCTTCTGCCTGATTGGCAGCTACTGTTTCCTTTATCAGTGGTGGTGGTGGATGAGTGGTTGGGGGGCAGGTACTGGACAACCATGGCATTTGCCTTTCATGAGATATCACCCTGCATTACATGTGCATCTTAGTCACATATATGATGCTTCACCCACAGGCGCTGAGACATGACAAACATCCTCCACCATCACTAGCATCATGGTCTTGGTGCTGTCCAATATATTTTTAGCCCCATCTCGGTTTCTTCAACTTCTGTATTGTCTCTCAATGGACCTGTAGCTACAGCACAGAATCCCCCTCTCACAAGGATCTACCTGCTATCCCAAGCACCTCTGTTTCCTGTCTCTGATGTCATGTGCTTCGTTTTACCTCTTCGTGTTAGCTGAAGACACCCAATCCAATCATATGTTTCTCCCTCTACCATTGCTGTCATTGTACATACCGCATAAAAGCTTGTTTTCTGTCTTGGCAGTGAAGATGTGAGTGACGAACGACCATTCCATTCCGCAGCACTCTCCTCTGGGTGTGAACGCCTCTGCCACTAAACCAAGCCTTAAATTGATCTATTCGTCCTTTTTCTCTTGTCTTCTCAACATTGTGTGCTTTGTTGTGACTGTAACGAGCTATTTTCTGTGGGCATTCTGGCACAGACATTGTTCACCGCATGGCATGTCGCATGTTAACACTCAAGACCGTGGTGTGGCCCAGGTCACATGATCGATCGGCACCAGGAAGTTGTGAAATAAGAAAGGGGTTAAGGGGGTGGGGGGTGGAGAGGAAAAAGGATACTGAAGAGGGTGGAATACCAGCAGCAGGAATGGCATGGATTTCCCACTAATTACCACCGCTGCTAACTCAGGAGGGAAGAATAGGAATAGCTCGCAGGCCGGTTTGTTTGTGTTGTGTGTGTGTGTGTGTGTGTGTGTGTGTGTGTGTGTGTGTGTGTGTGTGTGTGTGTGTGTGTGTGTGTGTGTGTGTGTGTGTGTGTGTGTGCGTGTGTGCGCGTGTGTGCGTGTGTGTGTGTGTTTGAGTCTGTGGCTTGTGGACTAAAGTGTCGACAGTGGCATTACGGTGTGTTTGCACACCTTTTTGTCCAGCCTCTGCATCCTTCCTCCTCATCCCTTGTAGACAGCAGTCACTCTTTGTGCCTCATGTTTGAAATATGTTTTCTCCCGCTGATATACCCTTGGCTTTGTTTGTTTTTTGGAGTGTGTGTGTCCGTGTGCATGTGGGTGTGTTACAGGGCTGTCTGAGGGGCACAAGAATTGAGGAGTGTTGAAGAATTTACTCTGCAAGTCAACCTGAGAGATTGGATGTCAGCCCTTAGTAAACCCACACACATTCCCTCTGCTAGGATTGTCCGTGAGAGGGACAGGCCACTTTGGCACAGTCTCAAGGGAGAGGTTCGGCAACCCTTCGGAATGTGTGGCATGTAGTCATTCCTGAAGAGCACTCCGGGATCAGGCAGGGGACCAGGGGGAGGTAAAGAAGGAAAAGGACCTAAGAGACTCTGTAACACTTCCCAATCCTACTGCACACTGGGTGGTGGGAATACAGTTCAAACAGAAATATCCTCTCCTCTCCACTCAATACTCCCACAATCAGGAAATAGAATTTCCCTTTCATGTCAGTTGAGGCTACTCATGTTCTAGCCATTATGACCCACTGACCAGGAGATAAGGAGGAGAGATTGTGGAACAGATGAAAACTGAGTAGGGAACTAAACCCGTACAAAAAAACAACATGATTACATCACATGAAAAAAATCAGGTCTGAGTTTTTCTTATGTACATTTTTGACATGACTCAGACACGTGGTTTCCCAACATTTCACATGTGATATTATTAGTTTCACATGTGTGATTTTGTAACTGGCAGGATTTGAACCCAGGCCTACCACAGGAGAAACCAATGTTGTGACCATTAGACAAAAAGGGCCGACATTGGGGGTGGAAGAATCATGTCTAAACCAATTAAGATTGGGACGAAATACTAATGTCTGGAAATACAATTGAAAGGTTGGTACGGAGAGTCCTCCTATGTCTTTCCCTCTTTGCAAGTCTGTTAATTTTAAACAGGCTTGCTTACCTTGCCATATAAATGTTTAAACCGCACTATGGATTTTATCCCAATAGCCAGAAGGGGGAGATTCAGATTGAATTGATTTCAGCATTCTGTTGAATTTTCTGGCAATGGTTTTATCTGTGGAAGGATATCTATTCCCAAATATTAGAAATGGGAAAATTATTCCATAAGTAGAGATGGAGTCCTCCATCAGGGTCTTGAGAGGCAATAGTAAAGTTTTGGTAAGATTTATTTTATAACTTGAGATGGAGCTGAATTTGTCTATGATCTTGGGATTGAGGGATTGAGATACATAGTCTAGATAAAGTAAGGCATCATTGGCATTAAATGTGATGTGATCCGTAAAATTAAGAGATATTGGCGTAATTTCATTCGATTGTCGAATTGCTTGGACCAGTAGCTCCATAGACAATAAAAATAGTCTAGATACATAGTCTAGATAAAGTAAGACATCATTGGCATTACATGAGATGTGATCCGTAAAATTAAGAGATATTGGTGTAATTTCATTCGATTGTCGAATTGCCTGGACCAGTAGCTCCATAGACAATAAGAATAGCAGAGGTGAGATGGGATCACCTTGGCTGCTACTTCTAGTTATTCTGAATGGAACAGAGGAGGTAGGAATGGAACAGAGGCCTGTTTTTACTATGGCTGAGGGATTGGCATATAGTATTTCCATCATATTAATGAAATTGGAAATGTCCCATATGTTCCAAAACTGAGCAAAGATATGACCATTCTAGACTATCAAAAGCTTTTTCTGCGTAGAGAGATAGAACTGCCAAATGAGCTTTCGTATTTGAGGAAGCTGGTAAGATACAACTGAAGTCGGAAGTTTACATACACCTTAGCCAAATACATATAAACTCAGTTTTTCACAATTCCTGACATTTAATCCTAGTAAAGATTCCCTGTTTTAGGTCAGTTGGGATCAGCACTTTATTTTAAGAATGTGAAATGTCAGAATAATAGTAGAGAGAATTATTTATTTCAGCTTTTATTTCTTTCATCACATTCCCAGTGGGTCATAAGTTCACATACACTCAATTAGTATTTGGCAGCATTGCCTTTAAATGGTTTAACTTGGGTCAAACTGTTTTGAGTTGCCTTCCACAAGCTTCCCACAACAAGTTGGGTGACTTTTGGCCCATTTCTCCTGACAGAGCTGATGTAACTGAGTCAGGTTTGTAGGCCTCCTTGCTCGCACACGCCTTTTACATTTACATTTAAGTCATTTAGCAGACGCTCTTATCCAGAGCGACTTACAAATTGGTGCATTCACCTTATGACATCCAGTAGAACAGTCACTTTACAATAGTGCATCTAAATCTTAAAGGGGGGGGGGGTGAGAAGGATTACTTATCCTATCCTAGGTATTCCTTAAAGAGGTGGGGTTTCAGGTGTCTCCGGAAGGTGGTGATTGACTCCGCTGTCCTGGCGTCGTGAGGGAGTTTGTTCCACCATTGGGGGGCCAGAGCAGCGAACAGTTTTGACTGGGCTGAGCGGGAACTGTACTTCCTCAGTGGTAGGGAGGTGAGCAGGCCAGAGGTGGATGAACGCAGTGCCCTTGTTTGGGTGTAGGGCCTGATCAGAGCCTGGAGGTACTGAGGTGCCGTTCCCCTCACAGCTCCGTAGGCAAGCACCATGGTCTTGTAGCAGATGCGAGCTTCAACTGGAAGCCAGTGGAGAGAGCGGAGGAGCGGGGGGTGACGTGAGAGAACTTGGGAAGGTTGAACACCAGACGGGCTGCGGCGTTCTGGATGAGTTGTAGGGGTTTAATGGCACAGGCAGGGAGCCCAGCCAACAGCGAGTTGCAGTAATCCAGACGGGAGATGACAAGTGCCTGGATTAGGACCTGCGCCGCTTCCTGTGTGAGGCAGGGTCGTACTCTGCGGATGTTGTAGAGCATGAACCTACAGGAACGGGCCACCGCCTTGATGTTAGTTGAGAACGACAGGGTGTTGTCCAGGATCACGCCAAGGTTCTTAGCGCTCTGGGAGGAGGACACAATGGAGTTGTCAACCGTGATGGCGAGATCATGGAACGGGCAGTCCTTCCCGGGAGGAAGAGCAGCTCCGTCTTGCCGAGGTTCAGCTTGAGGTGGTGATCCGTCATCCACACTGATATGTCTGCCAGACATGCAGAGATGCGATTCGCCACCTGGTCATCAGAAGGGGGAAAGGAGAAGATTAATTGTGTGTCGTCTGCATAGCAATGATAGGAGAGACCATGTGAGGTTATGACAGAGCCAAGTGACTTGGTGTATAGCGAGAATAGGAGAGGGCCTAGAACAGAGCCCTGGGGACACCAGTGGTGAGAGCGCGTGGTGAGGAGACAGATTCTCGCCACGCCACCTGGTAGGAGCGACCTGTCAGGTAGGACGCAATCAAGCGTGGGCCGCGCCGGAGATGCCCAACTCGGAGAGGGTGGAGAGGAGGATCTGATGGTTCACAGTATCGAAGGCAGCCGATAGGTCTAGAAGGATGAGAGCAGAGGAGAGAGAGTTAGCTTTAGCGGTGCGGAGCGCCTCCGTGATACAGAGAAGAGCAGTCTCAGTTGAATGACTAGTCTTGAAACCTGACTGATTTGGATCAAGAAGGTCATTCAGAGAGAGACAGCGGGAGAGCTGGCCAAGGACGGCACATTCAAGAGTTTTGGAGAGAAAAGAAAGAAGGGATACTGGTCTGTAGTTGTTGACATCGGAGGGATTGAGTGTAGGTTTTTTCAGAAGGGGTGCAACTCTCGCTCTCTTGAAGACGGAAGGGACGTAGCCAGCGGTCAGGGATGAGTTGATGAGCGAGGTGAGGTAAGGGAGAAGGTCTCCGGAAATGGTCTGGAGAAGAGGGAGGGGATAGGGTCAAGCGGGCAGGTTGTTGGGCGGCCGGCCGTCACAAGACGCGAGATTTCATCTGGAGAGAGAGGGGAGAAAGAGGTCAGAGCACAGGGTAGGGCAGTGTGAGCAGAACCAGCGGTGCCGTTTGACTTAGCAAACGAGGATCGGATGTCGTCGACCTTCTTTTCAAAATGGTTGACGAAGTCAGCTGCAGAGAGGGAGGAGGGGGGAGGGGGGGGGGAGGAGGATTCAGGAGGGAGGAGAAGGTGGCAAAGAGCTTCCTAGGGTTAGAGGCAGATGCTTGGAATTTAGAGTGGTAGAAAATGGCTTTAGCAGCAGAGACAGAGGAGGAAAATGTAGAGAGGAGGGAGTGAAAGGATGCCAGGTCCGCAGGGAGGCGAGTTTTCCTCCATTTCCGCTCGGCTGCCCGGAGCTCAGTTCTGCGCACACATTTTCTACAGGATTGAGGTCAGGGCTTTGTGATGACAACTCCAATTACTTGACTTTGTTGTCCTTAAGCCATTTTGCCACAACTTTGGAAATATGCTTGGGGTCATTTGTCCATTTTGAAGACCCATTTCCGACCAAGCTATAACTTGTGTCTTGAGATGTTGCTTCAATATCCACACATTTTGTGAAGTGCACCAGCCCCTCCTGCAGCAAAGCACCCCCACAACATGATGCTGCCACCCCCGTGCTTCACGGTTGGGATGATGTTATTCGGCTTGCAAGCCTCCCCAAACATAACGATCGTCATTATGGTCAAACAGTTCTATTTTTGTTTCATCAGACCAGAGGACATTTCTCCAAAAAGTATGATCTTTGTCCCCATGTGCAGTTGCAAACCGTAGTCTGGCTTTTTTTTATGGCAGTTTTGGAGCAGAGGCTTCTTCCTTGTGTCGATATAGGACTCGTTTTACTGTGGATATAGATACTTTTATACCCATTTCCTCCGGCATCTTCATAAGGTCCTTTTCTCTTGTTCTGGGATTGATTTGCACTTTTCACACCAAAGTATGTTCATTTCTAAGAGACCGAACGTATCTCCCTCCTGAGCGGTATGATGGCTGCGTGGTCCCATGGTGCTTATACTTGGGTACTATTGTTTGTACAGATGAACATGGTACCTTCAGACGTTTGGAAATTTCTCCCAAGGATGAACCAGACTTGTGGAGGTCTACAAGTTGTTTTCTGAGGTCTTGGCTGATTTCTTTTTATTTTCCCATGATGTCAAGCAAGGAGACAGTGAGTTTGAAGGTAGGCCTTGAAATACATTCACAGGTACACCTCCAATTGACTCAAATGATGTCAATTAGCCTTTCAGATGCTTCTAAAGCCATGACATCATTTTCTGGAATATTCCAAGCTGTTTAAAGACACAGACAATTTAGTGTATGTTAACTTCTGTGTGTAAACAATTGTTAATCTTGTTATTGTTAAAACAATTGTTGGAAAAATTACTTGTGTCATGCACAAAGTAGATGTCCTTACCGACTTGCCAAAACTATAGTTTGTTAACAAGAAATTTGTGGAGTGGTTAAAAACGAAGTTTTAATGACTTCAACCTAAGTGTATGTAAACGTCTGACAACTGTATGTTTATTTACCTTCAATCAGGGAGTCACCATTGAGACCAGTGTCTCTTTTACGAGAGAGCCCTGCATTTTATTTCATAAAATACATAAAAATCTATTACAATATGAAACAATTAAAATACAGCATAACACATATTGCACATGCAAATGTATAGACTACCAGTCAAAAGTTTACACACCTACTCATTCCAGGGTTTTTCTTTTTCTACATTGTAGAATAATAGTGAAGACATCAAAACTATGAAATAACACATATGGAATCATGTAGTAATCAAAAAATTGTTAAACAAATCAAAATCTATTTTATATTTGAGATTCTTCAAAGTAGCCACACTTTGTCTTTCTTGAATGACAGCTTTGCACACTCTTGGCATCAACAAAAACCAACAGTCATGTAATAGACTACAGAGGTTATCTGAGGATAATAGTTTTTAACACACCGGCTTTGTTCCAGATGTACCAATTTCAGTAAGTACATTCGAGACCGGGCGACAGAATTTTAAAAAATGGTTTAATATCTGTGTTTATCAAAGATAGAGGGCGATAGTGAGGCCATTGGGTGACCTTACCTTTATTTAAATAAAAGTGAAATAAGTGCTGTACGTCCCTTTCAAATAAGACTTTGTGAACGGCTATGCTAATCATTTCAAGTAACAGTGGACCTAATTGAGGAATTTTCAATAGACCTCGGGAGGAATACTGTCACAACCAGGTGATTTGCCTTTATTCATGTCATGCAATGCCCTTTTGATTTCATGGCTTCCTCAGTTGAGAGAAGAGGAGTTCTTATATCTTTTAAAAGGACTCGATCTGGCAAGGTCTGTATTTGCTATCAGAGGTGTACAATACTTCATAGAAACGGGAGAATCCTTGGTTGATTCATTTGGGTTCTGAAGGTAATTCACATGATTCAGATTCAATAGTTGCAATATCTGATAATTGATCATTACTGTGAAGCTTGTTTTCCAGTAGACGACTTGGCCGATTACCATGAAAGTGATGGTTGAGTCTAACTCGTGGAATGCAAGTTCTGCTCTTTAACTGATTTATTTTGTCGCTGCCTGCTCCGAAAAAAGTGTTTGTTGAGAACGGTCCAACGTAATTAACAACTTGTTTAATTGTGAAATCATCCCTGAGCTCGCTGACTTTCCTTCCCCCAGACAGCTAAGGTCTTAACATGTGAAACATTCTCAGGGGAATATAGGAAGCTGCCGGCTCATAACTGTTGACCAAACAAAGAGAATAAAAGTAAGGATTTCAGACAGACAAATTTTGACACAAAGAAACAAGGCCCTGAAATCAACAGACTGGTCCTTACAGAGTTGTAGATAAGTCAGTCTCAGTCACAGACTCAATCTTAGTATTCTGATGTATTCTTTCCCTCAATACTGTGGTGTCTGGCTATGAGCATAGGAATTAAACCCTCCCACCGCAATATGGCCATGCTCCCACATCAGTCTGGCAACGTATGGTATCTGGACGGCCCCAACGCTCATCACAATCACTCATCCTTACACATATCAATAGAGCCATTTAGATGAAACTGGACACAGAAATCTGAAGGCTTCCTCAAGCTGTGTGTTTGGAAAGAGAGAAAGAATAGAGCACTCTGTTGTATCTGGGACTTGTGTTTGCCAAGCAGCTCATACCGAATATCCACTTTACTGTTCAGCTGTAACCACTGTCTTCCTGTCCAAGATGTCCCAGTCTGGCTACGGTTAACAGTTAGTGTCATACCGGCACTCTGCGGTCCACACATTATTGAGTTGAAGCATGAGGTTTGCAAAGCTTTAAGTTGGAACTCCTTTGGTGTTTTTGGATGTGAACAGAGCTCATTTTGGTGTGGGTTCCACTCCATAATGACTGCAATATGTGCAGCACAGTCCAAGCCATTGAAAAATATCTCTAAAAGCCCAATCCATGCACTGCATTTAATGATATACTGTGTTTTTATTGTGCAGTGGATTATTGAAGCTGAAGTAGATCATTGATTTCAGTGTGCTACAGAGGAAAATCTCCATATTGTGTTGTGTTTTTACTTTGCTGCTTCCTTTACTGTCCACAAACAGAGAACAAGCTGTGCTGTAGTTTAATCAGAACTTGCTCCAGATGTTTCTGTTTCAGTTTTTGGGATGTAAACCCATAGCACTTCATATCCATTAGATTTGCACAACAAGCACAACTGTAGTTTCCCACGGAATTGCAGCATCTTTCATCATTAATGCCGTCAAAGCACTTTAACTCCAAAAATACAAGCATGAGGGGAAAGTACACAGGATTTGTGGTAGAGGGCCCTGGAATGGTGGGTAGGCCTGTTTATGCAAGTGTTGTGCATTTCTGCTCAAATGATACGTGTAAATGTACCGGCTGCAGAAAGCACTAACAACAACAGCAGAATGAAGAGATAATGCCAGTAAGTCTTCATGTCATGCATGGTTCCCTCTTCGCTTGGTAGATCTGGGTCAGACACTGAAGAATACATTGTTTAGGAGGGTAATAGCAGGATGTGGGTAGCAGAACAAGGTGTCCCCATGTGTGTGTGTGTGTGTGTGTGTGTGTGTGTGTGTGTGTGTGTGTGTGTGTGTGTGTGTGTGTGTGTGTGTGTGTGTGTGTCCGTGTGTGTGTGTCCGTGTGTGTGTGTCCGTGTGTGTGTGTCCGTGTGTGTCCGTGTGTGTGTCCGTGTGTGTGTGCGTCCGTGTGTGTGTCCGTGTGTGTGTGTCCGTGTGTGTGCGTCCGTGTGTGTGTCCGTGTGTGTTTGTCCGTGTGTGTGCGTCCGTGTGTGTGTCCGTGTGTGTCCGTGTGTGTGTGTACGTGTGTGTGTGCGTCCGTGTGTGTGTGTGTCCGTGTGTGTGTGTGTGTCCGTGTGTGTGTGTGTGTGTCCGTGTGTGTGTGTGTGTGTGTGTGTGTGTGTGTGTGTGTGTGTGTGTGTGTGTGTGTGTGTGTGTGTGTGTGTGTGTGTGTGTGTGTGTGTTTACCGCTCTATTACGTAAATGTACTTGTTGACCAACAGAGCAAGGTTAGGTGGTGTGAGGGGGTTAATGGGAGATTCCTAGCTCTTGTAGAGAGAGGAGAGGGGAGATAGTGTAGTGAGTGGAGGCGTGTGGATTCACTTTAAGAAGCTAACGTGAAGCGTGCTCTAGGACAGACAGGCAGGTCGCTCAGCTACACAGCTCTGTTCTTAATGCCTGGGCTCCTCCTCACCTCTACTTCTGCCCATACAAATGGTAATGACTTTTTAGTTCTCTGTTGATAATCTGCGCTTAATTTTGTCTTTCAGAATCGACATTCCTGCCTATGGGATGTAAGCAATAGTCTAACTTACCTGAAATGTTAATGTATCCACTCACTAGCAAAACATTTATGAAACCACAGGAACAGGCGATGTTGTTTCATTGGGTAGAACTGGCCAGTGTGTGCTTTGCCAAGGGCTGTTGACATGAGTAGACATTCTGTCATGTGAATGGTTACTGTAGAGATCCAGAGAGGGATACTGGATTTTAAATGCTTTCTTGTCTCCACTTCCCTGTCAAAGGAGGCTCTTTTCTCTTCACACAAATTTGATTATGCCGTTTGCCCAAGGAGCTCGTCGTCTGGATTCTCTTCGGCTGAGCTGAGGCCCTTGTTCCCCCATTTGCCCCAGAGGAAGTTCTGACGCGCACAAGCAGGCTTTGAATCTCCCCCTTCCCTTCTCCTCTTATTTAACTTCATTAACACAGTCTTTCTCTCTTGCTCTCTCCCTGATTTTCACTCTCTGACAATAATATCATATTTATTGTATTACTGTATACTTTCTCATAGACAACACATTTAGTGCTTTTAATAGTAACTGTGAAATATTAATATTGAGCATTCTATAGTATAAGTTTGTATTTCAAGTTGCCTAGACATTTCCTGAAAAATCAACCAGGAAACAGTATGGCTGCGTTTCAGTCTCAGACAATATCATTTTATAATTGTATACTTTTAAGGACACAACACACTAAGAATAGTATAGGGATGAGCATGCTATTGTTTTGATTCTTCAGGATGTTACGGCATTAACCAAATACTTTTAAAAGAAACACTTTTTCTCTTGTGTTGATAGTCACACGACCTTCATAATTTAAGATCAGCTATGCAGGAAAAGTCGCAGTTTTACAAAGGTCATCATTGTCAACTCTATCTAACTACAGCTGCCTTGCAGTTTCAAATGCCACACCAGTGCAACTGCCACTTTCATTACCCTTTGCCGTGTGAAAGTACAGACTCAATTTGAGAGAAAAAGGAACGCCATTCACCTAGAAGCAACAACGGCTCAGCCACGAAGTGGTAGGCCACACAAGCTCACAGAACGGGACTGCCGAGTGCTGAAGCGTGTAGTGTGTAAAAATCATCTGTCCTTGATTGCAACACTCACTACGGAGTTCCAAACTGCCTCTGGAAGCATCGTCAGCACAATAACTCTTCAACAGGAGCTTCATGAAATGGGTTTCAAGTGTCTGTTGGTGTGGTGTAAAGCTCGCCACCATTTGACTCTGGAGCAGTGGAAATGCATTCTCTGGAGTTATAAATCATGCTTTACCATCTGGCAGTCCGACAGACGAATCTGGGTTTGGCGGATGCCAGGAGAATGCTAACTGCTCGAATGCATAGTGCCAACTGTAAAGTTTGGTGGAGGAGGAATAATGGTCTGGGGCTGTTTTTCATGGTTCGGGCTAGGCCCCTTAGTTCCATTGAAGGGAAATCTTAACTCTACCTACAGCATACAACGATATTCTTGACGATTCTGTCCTTCCAACTTTGTTGCAACTGTTTGGGGAAGGCCCTTTCCTGTTTCAGCATGACAATTCCATCATGCACAAATCAAGGTCCATACGGAAATGGTTTGTCGAGATCGGTGTGGAAGAACTTGACTGGCCTGCAACATCAGCACAAGAACTTCATCTGGAGCTTCATGAAATGGGTTTCCATGGCCAAGCAGCCGCACACAAGCCTAAGATCACCATGTGCAATGCCAAGCGTCGGTTGAAGTGGTGTAAAGCTTGCCACCATTGGACTCTGGACCAGAGAGCCCTGACCTCAACCACATCGAACACTTGAGATGAATTGGAATGCCGACTGCGAGCCAGGCCTAATCGCCGACATCAGTGCCCGACCTCACTAATGCTCTTGCGGCTGAATGGAAGCAAATCCCTGCTGCAATATTCCAACATCCAGTGGAAAGCCTTCCGGGAAAAGTGGAGGCTGTTATAGCATCAAAGGGGGTACCAACTACATATTAATGCCCATGATTTTGGTATGAGATGTTCGACAAGCAGGTGTCCATATACTTTTGGTCATGTAGTGTATGTGATCCACCGAAATAGTGTTAAACTAACACTTTTTAAAGTGTCCCAAACACTTTATTATAGCTGATGCTGTATTTTGGGGGGTGTTTTTTTTAACAATGTAAGGTGTACAGACTTACTTGAATATTTCCCATGGTGCCTATCAATGGAATGTTACCGTTACCCACCCATGACTGTTTTTGTATGTGACTGAGACATGGTTGTTGCATTCATAAAATGTCTGTCCTGAGAAGGAAAAGTAAACGCTTCATAAGGATTTTAGTTATGGCCTAGTTTTCTCCCAACATTGTGTTCTGAAAATCCTGGCTCATGGGCCATATCAGACCTGCAAGTCACAATATGCTGTCTTGTGAAGTAATTTGTAATTCCTATTAGAACTATATTCAACAATTTGAACTTTTTCTATCTCCAACGATCTGCATTCAGAATGATTGCTATGTTGAAGAACTTGTCAAACAAAACTACCTAAACCATCCGAACTGGAACAACCCTCTCAGTAACATTCCAATAAATCCAACCACTTACAGATTGGATAAGTTTAGAATGTTTTTTAAATGTATTTTTAATCTTTGATCAATTAATTAATCAATGTGCCTGCAGAAACATGTATATTGAAACAAACTATTATAAAAAATCAACCTGCAACAAAGCATGCTGGGAAATATAATAATGAGGCCCCTCCCATGAAATTAACTCAACACATTTGAGTAATAACAACACCACACGTAGTTGATTTCACTGTGATTCAAGTAATACTTCATTTATTCACTGCGTTGATTTCAATCCCACTGGTGTTAACCCCACTAGAATCAACACTCTGGTTAAAATTAGCCCTCAGGTGACTCATGTTAACAATAGCAGTCAGTCTAGTCCGGCTAATTCATTCAAGGCAGTGCAACTGCTGGCGCCAGAACATCCCCAAGCTGCTCCAGGACAAGCCCAGTTAGGAACACTTTGGATTGATCTAGTTAGGTAGATCTTAACTAAGTTGGTATAGTTTTGGGGGTCCATTCATGGCTCCTTGGTTTGACATGGAATGCCGTATGAAACTGTTACGGTCCTACTGGGCCTTGTAATTCACTTGTAACCCAATACCCCAGCAGGCAACCGTGTGGGGTGACCTAACCGACTGAGACCCAGCTCTCTGGACCTACTCAGTATGACCTCTCCTCTCCTGTGATTGGCTGGTCAGGGGCCCGAGGGTCTCAGGGGTGGGTCCAGCTTTGGGTGGAATGTCATAACAGGCTAGTGTTTCCAGCACTGTGGGGGGTCCTGTTGTGTGAGGAGGGTGAGGAGGGAGACAGAGAGCCACGTAAAAGGAAACTGCTAGGAGTGCAATGTTTTGTGCCTAGAACCCCTCCAAAAAATTGCCTATTCTAATAAGCTTTGCGCGCACCTCCTTGTCTCCTTGACGCGTCAACTTCATTGTCATGATAGATCTGCACAGCTCTTGTTTTTATTGAGATAAAGAGGAGCTGAAAGTGGGGCTTTCTTCAAAGGAAGAAACGCTGCGGAGATAAAAGACATTTAGCTGATGGAGCCGATATGGCGGTGGGGAAAAGGTTGGATGCTTTCCATGCTGATGATCAGCATCTGAAAGCGAGAGGGAGGCTCTCCCTTAGAATGGACCGGAGTGGTGTTGAGCGTTTGATATCCAGAGACAGGAGAGTGAGAGCTGACGGGCTCAGTCTGTCTGTCTTTTAGTCTGTCTTTTTGTCTCCAGGCTCTTCTCCTCTTGACAGTGTGTGCTCTGCTGTGATAGATGTGCTTTGATGAAGGCCCAGTCGAGCAGTGCAGCAGTGTAACTGGCAGAGCAGTAATTGTGCATAATGAGAGACTGCTGCCTGCGATTATTCCTCGAAGTGATAAGCAAACATCTGATGTTCATGGAATGTAACAGTGATGAACCTCCGCTCAGCTCTAATCACAGAACAGCACAACGTGACACACTGCACCTTAATGGACTGAAATCGGGCAAGAATAGAGTCTTTCAATTAAAGTCCCGAAAGTAGCAATCTAAACACATTCCTTTTAATACCTTTTTGGTAGCTTTTTATATTTTAGGATACCGGGCCTAATACGTACACTACCGTTCAAAGTTTGGGGACACTTAGAAATGTCCTTGTTTTTAAAAGAAACACACATTTTTTGACCATTAAAATAACATAAAATTGATCAGAAATACAATGTAGACATTGTTAATGTTGTAAATTACTATTGTAGCTGGAAACGGCAGATTTGTTGTGGAATATCTACATAGGTGTACAGAGGCCCATTATCAGCAACCATCACTCCTGTGTTCCAATGACACGTTGTGTTAGCTAATCCAAGATTATCATTTTAAAAGGCTAATTGATCATTAGAAAACCATTTTGCAATTGTGTTAGCACAGCTGAACACTGAAAACAAATTGTGACAAACTCCAAGCATTGCTTATGCATGAATGGGCTGCCATCAGTCAGGATGTGGCCCAGAGGTTAATTGACAGCATGCCAGGGCAGATTGCAGAGGTCTTGAAAAAGAAGGATCAACACTGCAAATATTGACTCTTTAATGTAATTGTCAATGTAAGCCTTTGACACTTATGAAATGCTTGTAATTATACTTCAGTATTCCATAGTAACATCTGACAGAAATATCTGAAGACACTGAAGCAGCAAACTTTGTGGAAATTAATATTTGTGTCATTCTCAAAACTTTTGGCCATGACTATACTTGTCCTCTTGCTCAGTTGTGCACTGGGGCCTACCACTCCTCTTTCTATTCTGGTTAGAGCCCGTTTGTGCTTTTCTGTGAAGGGAGTATTACACAGTGTTGTACGAGATCTTCAGTTCCTTGGCAATTTCTCGAATGGAATAGCATTCATTTCTCAGAACAAGAATAGAGTGACGAGTTTCAGAAGAAATGTCTTTGTTTCTGGCCTTTTTGAGCCTGTAATCGAACCCACAAATGCTGATGCTCCAGATACTCAACTAGTCTAAAGAAGGCAGGTTTTATTGCTTCTTTAATCAGGACATCCGTTTTCAGCTGTGCTACCATAATTACAAAAGAGTTTTCTAATGATCAATTAGCCTTTTAAAATGATAATCTTGGATTAGCTAACACAACGTGCCATTGGAGCACAGGAGTGATGGTTAATGATAATGGGCCTCTGTACACCTATGTAGATATTCCATAACAAATCTGCCGTTTCCAGCTACAATAGTCATTTAAAACATTAACAATGTCTACACTGTATTTCTGATCAATTTTATGTTATTTTAATAGACCAAAAAATGTTTGTTTCTTTAAAAAACAAGGACATTTCTAAGTGACCCCAAACTTTTGAAAGGTAGCGTGCGCTCTGCTGTATGTCATCAATGGGGGATTGGAGAATAAGACAACAGCCTTTCTCAAGGGCACATGGGTAAAACACTCAACACTCACACACTCCAACGCAGAAGTCTCTCTGGAGCAGGAAGAGAATGAAAGGAGGGATGTGCTGGAGGAGTGTATGAGGCTTTTCATTTATGTGGAGCGCCTTCGTAGAGGAGGCCGCCCATCCGTCTGAAGACGGTTGAAGGTGAATGTCGTTTACGATGGTTTCCCGGGCTATTGATAGCTGCATGTCCTTCCCTGTGTGATCCAGCAAAGCCCTAACCCTGAGAGCTTGGAGAGCTGTGCTCCTCTCTGTGTGGGAAAGACACTTTTATTACGTCCCTGATCCATGAAGGGCCCAACGAACTTTGACCTTGGGCTTGATCGTTCTAGTAACGGCACATGAGGAGAATGGCCATACTTTAAGAGGACTATACGAGGACTGCAGTCCACCACCGCACCCCCACCCCCTCATAAATAGCCAACATGAATATACTGTATTTCACGCGTATGCAACCAGGGCACATTACGTTTAGAGATGGATATGCGTTGCTAACCTACAGTTTACAAGTGTTTCCTTAGTGTTGGCGTGTATATGAGACTAGAGCGAGAACAAAAAGTGGTATTATTACGAATGCACATCTCCATACCTTTGTTTCATTAGCACATTGTCATTATGCCTTTGTCCCATTAAGTTCTTTCTCATTATGGCTCTTTTTCATTAGCACGGTCCTATGTAAAGACTTGCTTTCATTAGCACTGTGTTGTATAGGCTGGCTTTTTATTATAGCACTGGATGTTTAATGAGAAAACCCCCAGTGTGTTTACACTGCTTCCATCCCTGATTGCCAGTAATGATAATACTGATTGACTGTTGGTGGGGGATGTTTGAGCTTGTCCCCTGAAGACGGGATCCTCGCACAGTTATTAAACCCAATGAGATCTCTCTCCTCCTCTCTTCATCCCTCGCTCTGTTTGGAAATAAAAGAAGAGGGGGGAGATCAAACATGCCTGTAATCAATGGTGTGCTGTATGAGCCAAGAAGACACAGAGGCACTGCAGTGGGATAGAGATGCCTTTAATGACAGATCACTAGATCACAGATCATTGGCGCTCACGACAGGAAGACCTGTACGCACATGCCTCTCTGCTACTGCTACACCACCATCAGTCATTAAGCCCTTTATTAAAACCAATCTAGAATGGGGAATAGCTGGAAAAACAGACTACAAGTTCTTTTATTCATCAAGAATGAAACTCCCTGAACATCTGGAATGGCATATTAATTCTAGCTCTACGCTGTTTCTCTTCAACTAAAACTTAAAACGTTTGGAGGGTCACATTTAAGGTCAGTGTTCCATATGGAACAGCAGGTAGCCTAGTGGTTAGCGCATTGGACTAGCAACCGCAAGGTCTGTATGGAACACAAGGTCTGTCATTCTACCCCTGAACAAGGCAGTTAACCCACTGTTCTTAGGCTGTCATTGAAAATAATAATTTGTTCTTAACTGGCTTCCCTAGTTAAATCAGAGGAACATAATTTGTTCAATGAAACTTCATGGAACAATTTGCCCCCCTCCTGTTATTTTACTCTCTTCACACTCGGGTCCTCTGTCTCCCACGGTTCCAGCTTTAGGTAACATTCAGAGCGTTTGAATCACGTAGATTACTGTGTCCCGTGGGAAGATTATTCCAATGGACGGCTAGTGGAGCATTTTCGTTGGGCCCCTGTCTACTCGGTTTACCCATGAATTTGGAAAAGCCGAACTTGGAAAAGCTCATGTGCTAACAGGGTAATGTTCAGTGACATGGCTCGGAGCCCTATGGCGTGTGTCATTGTCCGCCCTTTGCTAGCTAGTTATACAAGCAGGGATTTGCTTCTTCTGTGCTCTGAGGAAACAAGGAGAAAATGAGTAGATTGGATAGACCAGGCCTACTTCAAATCAAGATGTTCCTGGTGAATTGGGCCTTGGGCAGCTAGTTGTGGTGTTAGATTGCTTGGAGAATCATATGCCAACATTTACTGATCATTACCATCATTTATACAAACTATGTGGCCCCAAACATTTTTTTTATGTGCTCCCCAAAAATATACTTCTGACTTACACCGTTTGAATGTGACAACAGTGAAGTATCAGACAGACAGACGATGACATATCAACTTCTTCTCCTTTCAAACATGTTCATTCTTCAATAATGTTTGTGTGGTCTTCATGTCTGTTTTATTTCATTAAGACTGAGATGATCTCAGCTTGTCTGCGTTCACTCGTACTTGTCTGGACTTGCTGGTCCACGTCCATCACTGGCATTTGGATTCTTCTCTTCCTTCTCTAATTCTAATCAAAAGAGTTGAGGAATGTGCTTGACAGGCACAGCCCACCCCTCTCCTTGAAACACACATGCACGCACGCACGCACGCACGCACGCACGCACGCACGCACGCACACACACACACACACACACACACACACACACACACACACACAATCCTGATCACAGCATCAGCATCCCAGACGGCTTATCATGGGGAACTAATTCAATATCCCTGTGCCTGTTTTAAATGTCATTGGCTGAGCTCATCTGGAGTGACATGTTTTTCATGGTCCTAATAAAGGAGCTGTATTAGGCTCGGAACGGGGGGGGCTTCTCTGACCGACGTTCTTGATGTCTGCAGGAAATCTAAAGGTCCTCATGAGGAAATGAATAAAGTCAGGATTTGAGGAGATCTGCCGATGCCAATGAGTTTCACATGAACTCCCTCGAGTCAATAAAGGCTTGGTGAATCCTCCACTGACTGACTGAGAAACGTAAGCTACACAAAAAGTTGTTTTTCTCTAGACGCTGCCAAGCCTGCCATGTCAGTCACAGAAACACATGCCTCTGATGCCATTCACTGGGTTGAAGTGGATTTCCAAGGTCAGCACTGAGCTCTGGTTGATGTGATGAGCCTGTGATTGGGCTTTCATATGATATTGATTGTTTTGACACTGTTGTCAATATACTATCTCAATGAGTTTTCTGTCTATCTTCCCTCTTATTTTTCTATGAACTCATCACGTCATGTGTAGATCTGAACACAATGGGGAGAACGATGGAAAAAGGAACTAGTTAAACAGACCACCATAGCTTTTAATTGACAAAGTTGCTATACTCTTCTACCTGTGCTTTTTTCCATGCTCCTCTGTTATACTGATGATGTCAGCATGGGGATGGGATGGTAGGGGGTAGTGAAGACTGGACTAGTGGGGGTACAGAACATTCAGTCACCCCGTTGTGCCAGATAATGACTTCCCTATTGAGCGTGACCCTGGTGACCTCTGAGATCCCCCTTCCCCCTGCCCCCCCAGGCATCCCCGCCTGATTTGGCATTTTGTCCACACAAAGTTCCCAACCTCAGTCCCATGCCTCTCCACCCCTCCGTAGCCTCCTACCCAGCCTCCCCTGGGCAGTTGCCCCCTCCTGGTCACTTGGCCCTGGGCATGGAGCTGACAGGGAGATCCATGGAGCTTTGAGCTAGCCTCATATTCTGGGTTAGAGGGTCACTCTGAAGGGAGACAGAGAAACAGTGCTCTAAATGTGAAAGGTTGGCTGGGTCTCCATGTGGCAGGGGAGATGGATGTGTAACCTGCTGGTGGGAGGGAGGCCGTTCAGAGACTTATGGGTACAGTAGAGGTCCTTAAAATGTTTCCTCACCCTGTCTCTGTTACCAAGGACAAGTTGTAATCTGTATCGACAGTCCTGTCCAGGCAGCACGCTTCACCATCTACCTGTAGATCTGCCTTAGTGAGAAGGTAGTCCACACAGACATCATACAGAATATACAATATCGGAACAGTAAAGACAAAACATAAAACTCTGGAGTATAGGCTGATTACAGTGGGAATATACCATTTACAGAGGGATTATATCTAAATAAGCATAGGGAGGGATACTGCCATGGTGATTATATACAGTGTTTATACTGCCCTGGTAAGGAAATACAGTGTCTATACTGCCGTGGTGAATATATACAGTATCTATGAATATATACAGTGTCTATACTGCCGTGGTGAATATATACAGTATCTATGAATATATACAGTGTCTATACTGCCCTGGTGAGGAAATACAGTGTATATACTGCCGTGGTGAATATTTACAGTATCTATGAATATATACAGTGTCTATACTGCCGTGGTGAATATATACAGTATCTATGAATATATACAGTGTCTATACTGCCGTGGTGAATATTTACAGTATCTATGAATATATACAGTGTCTATACTGCCGTGGTGAATATATACAGTATATATACTGCCGTGGTGAATATATACAGTATCTATACTGCCGTGGTGATTATATACAGTGTCTATACTGCCGTGGTGAATATATACAGTGTCTATACTGCCGTGGTGGTTATATACAGTGTCTACACTGCCGTGGTGATTATATAGTGTCTATACTGCCGTGGTGATTATATAGTGTCTGTACTGCCGTGGTGATTTTATACAGTGTCTATACTGCCGTGGTGAATATATACAGTGTCTATATGGTGTTGTGTGGAGCAACCCTCAGCTCGGCTTTCTCTGTTGTTAATGTCACTATTTTTATCATCATTATCCTGTTTTTCTAACAGACTATCTCTCTCTCCCTCCATCTCTCTCTCCCTCCCTCTCTCTCTCTCTCCCTCCATCTCTCTCTCCCTCCCTCCATCTCTCTCTCCCTCCATCTCTCTCTCCCTCCCTCCATCTCTCTCTCCCTCCATCTCTCTCTCCCTCCATCTCTCTCTCCCTCCCTCCATCTCTCTCTCCCTCCATCTCTCTCTCCCTCCCTCCATCTCTCTCTCCCTCCATCTCTCTCTCCCTCCCTCCATCTCTCTCTCCCTCCCTCCATCTCTCTCTCCCTCCATCTCTCTCTCCCTCCATCTCTCTCTCCCTCCCTCCATCTCTCTCTCCCTCCATCTCTCTCTCTCTCCCTCCATCTCTCCCTCCCTCCATCTCTCCCTCCCTCCATCTCTCTCTCCCTCCATCTCTCTCTCCCTCCATCTCTCTCTCCCTCCATCTCTCTCTCCCTCCCTCTGCAGGGTTCCTGAAGCCCCAGTGCTCGCTGGCTCCGCCTCCCCAGCGTGGACGCTCGGGGGAGGCCTGCTCCTGTTTCACCGGCATGTGTCACCTCCACCAGCGCCGGATATCTACAGGTAACACTCAACGCCATCTCCACATCCCATCGCCATCTGCCCCGTCATGGCAGACTCAGCACCTGGGAAGACACCTGTATGAAATAAGTATGAGCTAAAATTTGCCAGTGGATAGAAAGAGTATACAGTTATAGTATACTCTACAGTATACTGCATTATACAGTACATTTGATCCACTGTATAACAATTTGGATTTGATGATATGGACCTATAAAAATGGCTTTGATATGCTAATACAACCCCAGGTAGTAGGAGCATTTACTGTAACTCACTTTACTGTCTGAACATGTCATGCCAAAGTAGTATATCCACAAAGCAAGAAGCTGCTTGTTCCTTACCACAGCTACAAGCACACACACAGCCTGGGGTAAAGAGCTGTCAGAGCCGTAAGGCTTCTTCCTAGGCAGCGATGGCTCAGTCAGTCAGCCTGATTAATGTAGTCTCTGCATGTGGAGGCCCGGTGATTGACATTTTAACAGGGGTGCTATGAAACAGGCCTCTGTTCTCATCACCTCTGTTTTCCCTGCTAGGGCAGCTGGGTCAGGTGATGTCATCATAGCAGTGCATTCTGAACCTGACCCTCTGGTATGTGGGGATTGAAGGACAGTACTGTGCTGTTGTTGTGTTGTTGCTGTACGTGTGCCTGCCCTGCTGGTGGCTTCGTTGGCTGGGGGTGGAGGGCCTCTTGCAGAGTCACTTGTCGTGACTGAGTGGCTTGTTGTAAATTAACACCAATTTCATGTGAGGGGAACACGCCTTGGACAAAGGCGACAAAACCAGAACAACCAAACAGTGCACCTTGGATTAATTTACAGGAGAGTGGTAGATTGTGTGATTTTAGTCCGTATGGAACCTCACAGACAAAGCCCTGTGTTAGCTTCACACATTGTAGTCCTTAACACATACCCTGTACATTTACCCTGTACATATACCCTGTACACATACCCTTAACACATACCCTTAACACATACCCTGTACACATACCCTGTACACATACCCTGTACACATACCCTGTACATATACCCTGTACACATACCCTGTACACATACCCTTAACACATACCCTTAACACATACCCTGTACACATACCCTGTACATATACCCTGTACACATACCCTTAACACATACCCTGTACACATACCCTGTACACATACCCTGTACACATACCCTTAACACAGGTTGAAAATGGCAGATTTGGGCAGTAATAAATGCCTAAATTGAAAGGTAATGGCTGTACAGTAACATGCTATATATGACGTCAGAGCTCTGACTCCATTCAGAACTTGAGCACCCTGCACAACTAGAAGTTGCCCCCATCTCTCCCGCTAGTTGGGCAAATTTTGCAAATGTTTTGTTGTCTGAGTGAGGGAAATGCTGTAAATTAAGAGGACTCTACGTATTTAGAAGAATGATAAATAAATATAAATAAATAAATAATAAATACTGCTTTGATGTCATACAAGCAAACCAAACACCTGTGAGTCCAAATGTGGACTTCACATTTCCATATCATAAAATACTGTCATATACAGTGTCAATGTGTATGACCACTATGTTTGATGTACAGTTACAAGATTAAATCAAACCCTGGGTTGTTCTGAACACAATGAGTGTTTGTTTTCAAGTCATGCTCACCTGACCCAGATTGTGATTGATAAAAGTCAGCTTTTTGATTGTGTTAAGAACAAAAGTAATTGTGTGATGGCGGGGATGCAGGGTTGTGTTCTGAACAAAACAACTACAAGTGTGCTTTCTCTAGTTCCTCAACGGCACAGCTAGGAAAGCTATTTTGTTTTTTGAAGACTCTTCTTTGAGTCATAAAAGTGCATTGAAATGACTCAGGAACTGTGCACACTTTGAAGAGGTGTGTGACCACTTGGAGACACCAGTTAGTCCTCTCACTCAAACCCTTGTCATTGTGTTGTCTTATGATGCACCTACCCCACATTCTCCAGGAATACTCTTTATCATGTTACTGAATGTATCCAGAGTATGTTCAGATTTCGTTAGAAACAAATGCTGCGAAAGTAGTGTAAATATAAAATGAACATCACACCAACAGTGTATTGTCTTGTGAACTGTTGTCTCCTCACCTTTGGTCTAATCATTTACCCATAATCTCCAAACGGTTCCCTTTCAATTGCTACCATGGTTATGCATATGCTTTTCATATTTATTCAATAAGAAACATTTCAACTTAGCCCTATCCATATAAGCTAATTCCCATAAGTGTAAATGGTTAAAAGGTTGTTTGGAGTTGAGTTGTCATTGACCTAGATCACCATGCACTCACAACTATCAATACAGAACATGTGAATGAAATGGGCAGCGTGTATTTAATGGGTCTAACAATAGAACAATATTGACAAAAGCAAGTATAGAAAAGCTTTCGACAGGCAGAACAAGAACCCACTACCCTCTCTGTCTCTCTCTCAACCACAAATACTTATTCATGGGCATGTCTCAGCAAGATCGGTGAGGTGCAGACACAGTTTGTTTTTCCGCTCTCTTCTCTGTCTCGTCCATAGATGTGTGTGTTACTGGGCTGGTGTGATTGATTGGTACATTTTTGACTGTCACAGCCCTTGGTGAGGGTGGGGACGTTTCCTGAGCAATTAGAATAGTCGGGATACTTCTCTAGCACACCAACTATAATGGTAACTGTTACTGTATAGAAATGTGCTTTCTCCATGTGCTTTTTTTTTGTTATTTCAAGGCATGGTTGACTTACAAGGAATGAGAGGAGAATGTGTGAGACTGAGTCAGATTGTCTTTTCTTGTCTTTTAAGTGTTTTGATATTTCACAATGTTCAGTGGTGTGGTAAATGTTCCGTGGCCTAGCTGCTCAGAGCAGAGTAGCAATGTGTTCTTAGAGAGAGAGCGAAAGAGAGGCTGAGATAACTGTAAAGGCGCTGTGGTTTGTTAGTCACACAGAGTAGTAGCATAATGTTCAGCCTAGCTGGAGTCTGTCTTTTATAGCCCCGGTCATAATCATGGATCTAATTATGGAATGTGTTGCCGTAAATCTCCCATCGCCACATCCAGCACACACACCCCCGTCCTAACCCGCCCCACATCTGTGTGATTGTCCTCCAATCCCGTCCCTCGACTGCCCGGCCAAGGCCACAATGACAAGCCTCTGTGGAGAACGTGGGGTGCTGAGCGGCAACGCAGCTGAGGATTCTGGGAAGACTGGTTGCCCTCACCCGGGGAGTCGACTCCAGCGGTGAACTCCCGGCAACACAGTGATGTAGTCCCGCTCTGGTTTTAGTGGTTTCACATTGTTTAGAGTTCTCTAAAACAAACCATTACTGGAAAGAGACCGTGAGAAACATAGTATTCAGGGCTCTTTTCTTTTCCAGAGATCATTTTAAAAGCAATCATTTTGTTGTTTCTTTTTTAAAAGACAAGAGGAAAAAAAAAGTTTTTGGGGCAATGTGTGAGAAGTGTACGAGTGGGAGAGAGAGAGAGAGATTTAAAACAGGGCTTTTTGAAAGGGCCTGACAATGCAGGCCTTGTGCAGTGATTTGGTCTGTCCTCGCGGAGCTGAGCGGAGGAATGGAAAAGATTATCCACAGGAATGTCTGGGGTGCCCTCAAACGGAGCGGGCCTCGTGACTGGCCAATGGGAGAGAGGCCTGCCGAGCGGAAGGCAAATTTTTTCCTGATGAACTCAGCTGCCTGCTTCACAATTCAGTCTGATTGCCAGCACTGAACTCACATATGGTCCGTGTTTGGAGAGACCAAATGACAGGACAAATTCTGCCTTGAGAAGAAGGAGAGGAGGAGAAGGAGGAGGAGGGCTGTTGGAGTAGATTGCTGGCTCCCCCTTTTTATTTCATTAGAGTGGGTAGTATGGATGTGGTGTTTGGATTCTAGTGCTTTTCAACTGCACCACTACCTCTGTCTGGGTCCCTCCCTTTCTCCCTCCCTTCACTGACTCTCACAGTCCACTCTGCGTTGGAGTGGGGCTGGCCGCCAGGTGTGCGGTTAGAGTTTGATTAATCCCTCTTTATTGACTTCGCTTAAGCAGCAATTACGCCCCAAGCCAAGCCCTATTAGCTCTCGCCACGGTCCGTAGCTGACTTCATTACCCAGCCTCAGAATTATCTCACTGCCTCGTGAATCCTGCCAATTAATTTGGAGCCCATTTAGAATTCTGCAGGACTTGGAAAGAACTTTCCCTGCCTATTGCCTAGAGCTGAGCCAGAGTGAACCGTAAGGAAACATGGAGGAGAGCAGAACACACATCTGGCTCCTTCCTGATTGTTTGTGCACTGTGTGTGTGTTTGTGCACTGTGTGTGTGTTTGTGCACTGTGTGTGTGTTTGTGCACTGTGTGTGTGTTTGTGCACTGTGTGTGTGTTTGTGCACTGTGTGTGTGTGTTTGTGCACTGTGTGTGTGTTTTGTGCACTGTGTGTGTGTGTTTGTGCACTGTGTGTGTGTGTTTGTGCACTGTGTGTGTGTTTGTGCACTGTGTGTGTGTTTGTGCACTGTGTGTGTGTTTGTGCACTGTGTGTGTGTGTTTGTGCACTGTGTGTGTGTTTGTGCACTGTGTGTGTGTGTTTGTGCACTGTGTGTGTGTTTGTGCACTGTGTGTGTGTTTGTGCACTGTGTGTGTGTGTGTTGTGCACTGTGTGTGTGTGTTTGTGCTCTGTGTGTGTGTGTTTGTGCACTGTGTGTGTGTTTGTGCACTGTGTGTGTGTGTTTGTGCACTGTGTGTGTGTGTTTGTGCACTGTGTGTGTGTTTGTGCACTGTGTGTGTGTGTTTGTGCACTGTGTGTGTGTTTGTGCACTGTGTGTGTGTGTTTGTGCACTGTGTGTGTGTGTTTGTGCACTGTGTGTGTGTTTGTGCACTGTGTGTGTGTGTTTGTGCACTGTGTGTGTGTTTGTGCACTGTGTGTGTGTTTGTGCACTGTGTGTGTGTGTTTGTGCACTGTGTGTGTGTGTTTGTGCACTGTGTTTGTGCACTGTGTGTGTGTTTGTGCACTGTGTGTGTGTGTTTGTGCACTGTGTGTGTGTGTTTGTGCACTGTGTGTGTGTGTTTGTGCACTGTGTGTGTGTTTGTGCACTGTGTGTGTGTTTGTGCACTGTGTGTGTGTGTTTGTGCACTGTGTGTGTGTGTTTGTGCACTGTGTGTGTGTTTGTGCACTGTGTGTGTGTGTTTGTGCACTGTGTGTGTGTTTGTGCACTGTGTGTGTGTTTGTGCACTGTGTGTGTGTGTTTGTGCACTGTGTGTGTGTTTGTGCACTGTGTGTGTGTGTTTGTGCACTGTGTGTGTGTTTGTGCACTGTGTGTGTGTTTGTGCACTGTGTGTGTGTGTTTGTGCACTGTGTGTGTGTGTTTGTGCACTGTGTGTGTGTTTGTGCACTGTGTGTGTGTGTTTGTGCACTGTGTGTGTGTTTGTGCACTGTGTGTGTGTTTGTGCACTGTGTGTGTGTGTTTGTGCACTGTGTGTGTGTTTGTGCACTGTGTGTGTGTTTGTGCACTGTGTGTGTGTTTGTGCACTGTGTGTGTGTTTGTGCACTGTGTGTGTGTGTTTGTGCACTGTGTGTGTGTTTGTGCACTGTGTGTGTGTTTGTGAACTGTGTGTGTGTTTGTGCACTGTGTGTGTGTTTGTGCACTGTGTGTGTTTGTGCACTGTGTGTGTGTGTTTGTGCACTGTGTGTGTGTTTGTGCACTGTGTGTGTTTGTGCACTGTGTGTGTGTTTGTGCACTGTGTGTGTGTTTGTGCACTGTGTGTGTGTTTGTGCACTGTGTGTGTGTGTTTGTGCACTGTGTGTGTGTTTGTGCACTGTGTGTGTGTTTGTGCACTGTGTTTGTGTACTATGGTTGTGTGTGTGTGTGTGTATTGTTTGTGAGACAGACTCGGCAGAGCTTGAGCAGCACTGGGCCCAGGCATTCGGCTCCAGCGAGAGGCAGCATGTGTTTGTAGACCTTGTGGTCACACAGCGGGTTTGTGGGGGGGGGTTCCAGTGGCTCCCGGCTCCTTGTATTTTCTCGGGTGGGGTCCCACAGAGGTGAGGGAGGTTATTAGCCTCAGCATGCTCCACGCTCGCTGATTTCTATTTGGCTGGCTGGAGTCCGTGCACTCCCTGGCCACTTCCTGCCGGGTCAGGAGCCAGAGGGGCCAGAGCGCCAAGCTGACGATTACAGCCGCAGCCTTCGCCCCCTGCACACACATTCATCACCACAACCACCACAAAGACTGACAGGCTATTTTAATACAGACTTATTATTGGACTATCACAGCAAATTTGGCTGCTGATCCCACTGTAAAATAAAAATAGCCTAACAGTTGTTTGTGTCCAGTTAGACCGGTGTGATGTCTCAGTATGCTGAGTGTTTGGTCTGGGGCCTGTCACTTCCAGGATAAACTCTGCCAAAAGTCTGAGCTAATTGGATGTTGAGATTCATATAGTACTCACCAGATACTGGCTAATGCACTGGCTTTAGGCCTAACATATACAGCCTCCACACTGTTCGCAAATTCCAATCAGTTGGACTTTTTCGAGATGAAACAGGGGATGCAGGGAGATGTCCAAACCATATGACATCATTGCAGTGAGTTTGTAATCCCTGTTTCGTAGCTCTGTAGAACTAGAGAGAGATCACTTTATTGGTCAATTGCACACAAATTCAAACTGAAATTTGACTTTCTCTTTTAACCCAATTCCTCCGTTTTTTTGAGAGGTGCAGGGGGCTCGGACCCGGAAATCGTACTGACAACCTGCCGGTTTCTGGCCCGCCTCTCTAACCGCCAGGCTACCTGCCGCCCCACAGTATGTAAACATGGGAAGATTGGGAACAATGTCACAGGCCCTAAATCCTGCCTGATGAATTCCTGTCTCTCTTGTTCTGAATCGTAGAGCTTATTGTGGAGCAATCCGCCAGCTGATTGGAAGCAGCTCAGTTTCAGTCCACAATCCATAAATCTCTGCCTTGTTCTCATGATAGAGGAGGAGTGGTGCAGAAAACACAAAGCAACTTCTGATGTAAAGATGTTTTTTATTTAAAGCAATAGTGGGAATGTGAAGTTATGTGTGTGGGTTTTCAATGCCTGTGGGATTGTATCCACTGAGACAGTAGCCTACTTGATCAAGTCTACTGAGTCTCACCTGAATGAATGCATGACTTGTGTTTGCATGTGTACAGGTGTGTGAATAACTTATCTCAGGCTGTGTCTTCAGGGAGTAGAGGAATGGGCAGACATTTCATTCCTTCCCATAGGAAGGGGGCCGTGTTTCAAGTTGTATTAGTTGTATGTACAGGATACACATGGTATACACTAAGGTTATTCCAGTTTTGTTTTTCTATTTGTTTTTTATTTATATCAGCTTTCCGCTTTTTTAAATTTGAAATTCAGTTTAATGTTTACACTGTCCAATGAAATACACCATGATTCGTTTTAGTTTCAGTTTTAGTTTACTGTCATAACCTTGGTATGTTCCATCCAACTAAATGCTTACTTGCAGGTTCATTCTCAACATGGCTCAGGAGAATATAATAACATTTATTAGCATCGGTATAATACAGGAAAGCACAATTTATAGTACAATATCACACATGTATCAGAGAAAGGAGGGACTGGGGGCCAAGTGTTTAAATTGTGCAGTATTAGCAATAGTAATAAGAGTACGGTAGCAGTAATTGTGATGTGTGTAGCTTGAATGTGTGTGTGTGTGTGTGTGTGTGTGTGTGTGTGTGTGTGTGTGTGTGTGTGTGTGTGTGTGGGTGGGTGTGTGCATGAGTGAGTACATGTGTGTTAAGGTGCGGAGAATCAGAGCATCAGTCCAGTCCAAGTTGTCAGCAGTCTGATGGCTTGTAGACAGAAACTGTCCCTGAGCCTGTTGGTATCAAACCTCATGCTCCAATACTGTCTGCCCGGCGCTAAGGGAGAGAACAGCTCATAGGCTGGGGTGTGTGGGGTCCTTGATGATGCTGCAGGACTTCCTCAGGCACCGTTTCAAGTACATATCCTGGATAGGTGGGAACACGGCCCCAGTGATGTACTGGGCTGTCTTCACCACCAGCCAGTGTGCCAGCGGGTTGGGCAGGCCAGGGTGCAGCTAGAACGCCAGGGTGCAGCTAGAACGCCAGGGTGCAGCTAGAACGCCAGGGGCTTCACCTTGGCACAGAGTGACGGCAGCCATCCATAACAGGTCAGGAGAAATCACAGTGACTAAGCCTTTGATAACTCTCTGAGCCCATAATCCCTGCATAGAACCATCCCACTGAAATGCTATCTCATTGTTACAGCTCAAACCATAGGAGGGAGAGATGGAGGGAGGGAGGGGAGGATGGAGGGGGGGGGAGGATGGAGGGAGGGGAGGATGGAGGGAGGGGAGGATGGAGGATTGGAGGGCTAGCCATAGAGCCACACTGTCTCTCCCTCATCATACCCCCCGGAGAGGCAGAATGTTGTTTTCACTCTAATGATTATCACAGTAAGACTGTTGGGATCAATTCAGAATGCCTCACTAAACACACATTCAATGCAAGAATTAGAGATCAAATGTGAGTATTAAATCGCAGTGTTGTTCACATTTTTCCAGATCTGGACAGAATTGACCCGAACCCTGAAGTAAGATGTTCAGTGTAGCTGCATCTGAAAAACACAATTTTTTCTGTCACCCATTAAACAGAAATAAGCAAGTTCTCATTCTTGCGGCCCCATGTTGCTTAATACAGTACAGTATGTTAACCACAGCAGGGGCACTCTGAGTACGCCTCTGAAATATATGGGTAAACTAATGAACGCCATGAATATAAATGAATATGTACATCTTAACCCAGATATCTGAGCCGTGCTCAGTGCAAGCTGCTCTCTCCCCAGTGTGGTGTGACTTGCTCTCATCATCCCTGATAAAGATATTAAAGGAAGAAAGGCTGTGCTGACTGTCACTCCAGCTCTCTCTGTTGACTCTAGAGGTTTGACAGTGAATGCCATGTGTTTATTAGCGGGGGGGTGTACTTAGTGTTGTGGTGGGGGCATCAGACCGCCATCTGCCTCTCATTAGCACTGATAAACATGAGAGGACGATGGGAGCGATGGTAAAGTGTGTCTCTGTCACATTCTAGAAGACCCTTCCCCTCAGCCTAACATGCTAGCTCAAGATGTACTGTACGGCCCTAAACAAACATACTGTTGCTGGTAAGAAAATGCATGCCATAGTGCCAGAAAAGGATCATGTATTGGCCAAGGGAGCCGATGAGGACGAGAAGTCATCAAAGGAAAAGCAATCATATTTAGCCTCTATGAAAACAAACTGTAGAGGCCATTTTCGCTTTGACTGACGAACTGGTTTCTGGGGACAATGGTTAAAGGGGACATTCAATATAGTTTTGGTTATGATTTATAGCAATGTCATCTGTTAGGGTCCTTTGTTTTTCCTCATTCTGCTTATATAACTGGACTGACTGGAATCCAAAGGGCTTGCACCGGCCATCTGGAGCTAACAATAGAGGGGTCACACATTTTGGACAAGGCCAAAGGAAAAAGCCAATTGACATGGTTTATTTATCGATTTGTATTTTCTTCCGGACCTATGCTTCCCTCTCTGTGCTGGAATCACAGCAGTCCTGCCTAGAGGTGCTTTCTTAAACAACAACAACAAAAGAATGTGAAAACCTTTGGCTGGGGGTCTCTGTAATGTTATGGGGCCTCGGAGCGTAGTTTGGACCGTTGGTTGAAGTCACTTGGGTCCAATATGGAGACTGCCTTGCCAGCGATAACAAAATGCTCTGTATCAGATACCCTTTTCCTTCTCGTTCTCTCAGTTTCATAATCACACTGTTGACTGCTAGAACTCTTCTCTCTTTGAGAATCAGCCAAATAGGAAACAAGGAGATTGCTTTATTAAGTTGTTGAACGTAGCCAGTGGAAACTCAATTATATTATTCTGTCAAGCTTTCCACGGGGCTTCCATACTGCAGACTGAGGATGCAGATTCCTGTATGTTCCTGCTGAATGTTCCTGCTGAATGTTCCTGCTGAATGGTTGTGCTGAATGTTCCTGCTGAATGTTCCTGCTGAATGGTTGTGCTGAATGTTCCTGCTGAATGGTCGTGCTGAATGTTCCTGCTGAATGTTCCTGCTGAATGGTCGTGCTGAATGTTCCTGCTGAATGTTCCTGTTGAATGTTCCTGCTGAATGTTCCTGCTGAATGGTCGTGCTGAAAGTTCCTGCTGAATGTTCCTGCTGAATGGTCGTGCTGAATGTTCCTGCTGAATGTTCCTGCTGAATGTTCCTGCTGAATGTTCCTGCTGAATGTTCCTGCTGAATGGTTGTGCTGAATGTTCCTGCTGAATGTTCCTGCTGAATGTTCCTGCTGAATGGTCGTGCTGAATGTTCCTGCTGAATGTTCCTGCTGAATGTTCCTGCGGTCCGTGTGTCCCTCTTGATCTGTGTCAATCTTGTTCTTGTTTGTTCACTGGGCTGTGTGTAAGTCAGAGGTGGGTTGGGGAGCTCAGGTGTCCTTTAGAGGGGGACAGGGAGCTTGTTCCTGTTTGTGCCTCTCCCTGTTTTCACTGTATGGTCAGTTGCTTCTGTCGTCTCAGCACTGGGAATCGCCGATCATCCCACTCTTGCTCCCAGGAGGAGGAGCAGGGGGAGAGAGAGGGGAGGAGGGAGAGAGCAGGTGGGGAGAAAGGGGGGGGTAGGCGGGAGCTGTCGGTATTTTGATGCTAAAGCGATCGGACACACTTGGCATTATAGCTGGCTCTGCAGTGGGGGAGGGGGGAGGCAGCCATGGCGAGCGCTTGATCCGAATGTCACCGAAGCCGATCTCATGAAGTGGAAGGTCAGCGCTGGAGCCCTTGCCACGCTGGTCGCACCCACCTTAGCACAGCACAGCCCCACCCCTCGCCTTGGCCCCTCGCCTTCAAAGGAGAGCTGGGGAGCTGGACTGGAGGGAAGGAGGGATGGGAGGGGGTTTGGGCCAAAGCGCTGAACCTCTCAATGTCACATGTCTCTCCCGCCCAGCAACAGGCCCACCCGAGTGTGCTAATGTAGCCAGGACGGTGCATGCTGGGATGGTGAGGGAGCCCGGGGAAGACGTGTTGGCAGCTCCCATGTGCTCCTCCTCTGAGAGTGGTAATGCAACGGCTAATGGAAATGTCTTGTTGGGACACAGTGCTGGTCTGGAAACAGCTGCTGGTATTCTAGGTAAAGAGCAGTGTGGCCGCATCCAAAATGTAGTTCTGATGTCTGGGACAGAGACAGGGACAGCGATTCTTAGAAACGGCAGACTTGGTGACATACTCAGCCACCACGTCTCTGACAGCCTCCCGGACTCAATCTGAAGTGTCCAGAGCAACTTCTGTTAGTTCATCTGGGTGACCCAAATCCCGCCATCATCATCCCCTTCCCCACCGCACCAAGCACCCTGTCTTGCTCCACCCTGGTCCACTCAGAGCTGGGGGACAGAGGGGAACTGTTGCAGAAAGCTGATCTTTAGTGCAATGCGCTCAGCTGAGTCAGTCAATATGTCTGTGGGTCTGGATGGGGGACAGGGGGAGCAGAGCCCTGTGTGTGTGACATAGTGAAACAAACCCCACAGGGGCATCATGTCCACAAGACCATTACAGCCGCTGACATTGAGCTAATTGACTGCAGTGGTCATGTAATGAAGGGAGCATGAATCTAAAAGGGACGGCGAGGGAGAGAGGGAGGGATATGCCTGGGGAGGACAAAGGAAAGTCAAACTATATTTGGCTCATATTGTTGGTTGGTATTTGACCAATTTGATCACATTTCTTGGTTGACAAATGTCAGCTATAAGGGTCTGTATCGGCTTGATGATAAGAGTGTGCTAGGGAGATTCAAAGCAGTGTCTAGAGAGAGACTAAAAGAACAGTCCCCTCAGTCTCTCTATCTCTCTTATTTCTTTCCTTCACTGGGTGTGACTCATTCTCACCTGACTACCCTGTTTTCCCCTCTGGGTATTTGAGTAGAAGGTTTGCCCAGGAAAGGGTTAAGTGTCTACCCTGTTTTTCCCTCTGGGTATTTGAAAAGAAGGTTCGCCCAGGAAAGGGTTAAGTGTCTACCCTGTTTTCCCCTCTGGGTATTTGAAAAGAAGGTTCGCCCAGGAAAGGGTTAAGTGTCTACCCTGTTTTCCCATCTGGGTATTTGAGGAGAAGGTTCGCCCAGGAAAGGGTTAAGTGTCTACCCTGTTTTCCCCTCTAGGTATTTGAAAAGAAGGTTTGCCCAGGAAAGGGTTAAGTGTCTACCCTGTTTTCCCCTCTGGGTATTTGAAAAGAAGGTTTGCCCAGGAAAGGGTTGAGTGTCTACCCTCTTTTGCCCTCTAGGTATTTGAAAAGAAGGTTTGCCCAGGAAAGGATTCTAAGTGTCGACCCTGTTTTCCCCTCTGGGTATTTGAAAAGAAGGTTTGCCCAGGAAAGGGTTTTAAGTGTCTACGTGACTTTGTTGCAGAGTACTGCACTCATCTAGATGGTTATGAAACCAAGCCGTTTGCCTGCCTCAGAACATTTTGTCCCTGTCTGTTAATGCTTGTCAAGGAAAGATGTCCGATCACAGGCTAAACAAAGGGATTTTAGAAGAAGGGCTTAGTGGGCTAAAGAATAGCCTACATAAAGCCTTCTCAGTTGGTGTATATTGCATTCAATGTCTCTCTCTCTCTCTCTCTCTCTCTCTCTCTCTCTCTCTCTCTCTCTCTCTCTCTCTCTCTCTCTCTCTCTCTCTCTCTCTCTCTCTGTGTGTGCACGTGTGTGCACGTGTGTGTGTGTGTGTGTGTGTGTGTGTGTGTGTGTGTGTGTGTGTGTGTGTGTGTGTGTGTGTGTGTGTGTGTGTGTGTGTGTGTGTGTGTGTGTGTGTGTGTGTGTGTGTGTGTGTGTGGCTGTGTGTGTGTGGCTGTGTGGACTGCATTGATTCCCTCCAACTCAATCAGAGAGTGGACAACTGTCATTCCAGCTGTGCTTGACAGCGCTTTGGAATTAGGGCTTTGTGTGTGTATCCCAGCCCAGTGATTACAAAGAGGCTGAGCAGCATAGAGCTCTGTCCTGGAAACCACATTTGTTTTTGCACTTTTTCTCTATGTGCTTGACTATTCATTCTCCTCTCTGTCTCAGATGTAAAGTATTCCTGTGGCCTGTTATTTTGAAGAATCCCTGTGTCAGAAATAGGGGGCGCGGCAGCTGCCTGTTACGCACGCTGATAATGAGCATCCATTAGTGTTTATTTAACACCTCCTCACCATCTGTTCCTGAGTATTGGGATATGCAGAGAGGACACGTGTGTTTTGGGCCTGATAATTACACATCAACAGCAAACAGTCTGCGCTTTTTACCCGACAACGCCGCACTCCCAGCTCCGTTATTCAAACTCAGACGTACGCATCGGATACCGCGGCATGAGAAACACCCGTCTATCAGCCAACACACACACTGGGACTAGGGTCTCATCAACTACCAGCCAGTGGATCTGAGGACAGCGGGGGAGGCAAGTAGACATTAGCGTTAACGCTGAGTGTTTTTTCTCTGGACCATCTGGCTCCGATTTCTTTTGGGTTGAAAAGAGCTTTTGATCCTGTTAGGAAGTAATGATCCCACGACAAGTCATATCAGAGACGGTACATTGGTACGTATCGCGCCATGAACAGGCGTCAGGACCATTGTCTGTCTCCCCACCTGTTCACCTTTACAGGGCCTACAGCCCTGTCCCTCTCCCCCCTCCCTCAGCCTGTTGTTGCTATCATCAACTGTTAATATGGACTGGTGTTAGATAGCAGGGTTCCCTTTGTGCCTCTCTCTCTTTCACCAGGAAGACATGCAGGGCCTTCAGCCTTCCTGTTTGTGTGCTGCTGCTGCCTGGAAATCAAGGAAAGGACAGGGAGGTGAGGGAAAATAGACACACACACACACACACACACACACACACACACACACACACACACACACACACACACACACACACACACACACACACACACACACACACACACACACACACACACACACACACACACACACACACACACATACTAGCTCACACGCACACATATATGCACTCTCGTGCAGGCACACACACAAATACACACACACACACACACACACACACACACACACACACACACACACACACACACACACACACACACACACACACACACACACACACACACACACACACACACACATATGAAAACAGACACTTACACACCCAAATCTTTGTCCTATTACCCAGATTGTACTATCTTTTACTTCACTACTATTGGCCAGAGCCCAGACAGTTGATATATCTCATTATTCCATCAGAGAGATAGAGCTCATCAGATCAGAGCCGAACAGACTGCTCTCTCTCCCATTAGATCAAATGTGTCTGCCATGATGCACCGTCGCTCCCCACCACTAAGCCAATAAAGACCGTCTAGACTCCTGATTCACTCTGTTGTTTTGTTTATGGAACGTACACAGATCAGCTCGGGAGTCATTAACCTTTGACCCCTCTGTTTCAATTCATCTTTAATCTTGACTCATTGTGTAACTGATTGCCTGAGTGTGCAGCGAGCTGTCAGCGTTAGGTGATGTAGGCAGATGAAAATACAGTGGAGTGTGTGTGTGTGTGTGTGTGAGAGAGTTAGTCTTGTCATGATACCCAATGTGTGTGAGAGTTAGTCTTGTCATGATACCCAAATTTGGACTTCGATACCGATAGCAGGTTTAGTAGTACGATACTCTACACTGAAACGATACCACAGCAAAAAATATCAAGCTAAAGTAATAGAAGCACTAGACTTTATTTTTTAAAACATTAAACAATATGATGATTACTGGTATAACAACTAAAATATCAAATAGAATGTAATCTATTCTATATTCAATTTCTTTCAAAAATGAAACACCATATTAAATAACAGAAAAACATCTTCAATTTTCCTTATACAAAACCATATCTGAGACATATCTGAGCACACAAAATAATTGTACAATGACATCTAAAATGTTTTAAATGTAATGTCATACATATCGGGGTTAATTTGCTCATCATTATTCACTACAGCTAAATAATTAATGTATTAAATGAATAGTTACAAAACAACATAAAAAACACGTTGAAACTAATTTCTGAAGCTTCTATTTTGCAATAGTGTACACACCATAGAAATACCATGGATTTTACACGGCATACTAGGATTCCCAGGGTGCAGTGGTCCGCCCAGAGCTGGGTTGTCACTAGTTACTACAGTCACAAAGTTTAAATGGCTATATCTTAATAATTCATGAAAACAAAAATGTTTTTCTTGTTGTCTTAATTTAAGGTTAGAGTTAAGCATAAGGTTAGAAATGTGTTTAAAGTTAGGGTTAAGGTTTAAAATCAGATTTTGAGAAGATACATTTCAGAAATAGACATAATTATGACATTGTGGCAGTTTCTTCGTGGATGCCAAGGGAAGCCAGGCTTCACACAAAAAATAGGGAAAATATATATATATATTATAAAGCTATTTCAATTCCGTCTCACTGTGTTTTCATAATTTTCCTTCAATTTGCAATTGGCTGTATCTACAGTATCTCACCAGAGAAATCATACTAGCGAGGGAAACAGCGCCCCTCTGTCTCAGTATGTGGACCACATGTATCTGGTGCTGTCTGGACAAAAAGAGTATGACACATTGCCGCCATATCATTTGATTGATGATCCCTCCCCCAAGGGAGGCCAGTTTGGATTTGGCATCACACCAATCAAATCGCATCAAAAGCATTGTCACCCAAAACATTTTGAATTTAGTGTAAAAGTTTATTATGTCGTTTTGGAACTAAAACTCCCTGTACTGCTTTGCAACACCTTTTGCATGGTTGTTTCGGCGGGCTGGAGTTCATCATCTGCTCTGTAAGCAAAGTATTCCCATGGTTGTTTCGGCGGGCTGGTCTTCATCATCTGCTCTGTAAGCAAAGTATTCCCATAGTTGTTTCGGCGGGCTGGCCTTCATCATCTGCTCTGTAACCAAAGTATTCCCATAGTTGTTTCGGTGGGCTGGCCTTCATCATCTGCTCTGTAAGCAAAGTATTCCCATAGTTGTTTCGGCGGGCTGGCCTTCATCATCTGCTCTGTAAGCAAAGTATTCCCATAGTTGTTTCGGCGGGCTGGCCTTCATCATCTGCTCTGTAACCAAAGTATTCCCATAGTTGTTTCGGCGGGCTGGCCTTCATCATTTGCTCTGTAAGCAAAGTATTCCCATAGTTGTTTCGGCGGGCTGGCCTTCATCATCTGCTCTGTAAGCAAAGTATTCCCATAGTTGTTTTGGCGGGCTGGCCTTCATCATCTGCTCTGTAAGCAAAGTATTCCCATAGTTGTTTTGGCGGGCTGGCCTTCATCATCTGCTCTGTAAGCAAAGTATTCCCATAGTTGTTTTGGCGGGCTGGCCTTCATCATCTGCTCTGTAAGCAAAGTATTCCCATAGTTGTTTTGGCGGGCTGGCCTTCATCATCTGCTCTGTAAGCAAAGTATTCCCATAGTTTTTTTGGCGGGCTGGTTCTTCATCATCTGCTCTGTAAGCAAAGTATTCCCATAGTTGTTTTGGCGGGCTGGCCTTCATCATCTGCTCTGTAAGCAAAGTATTCCCATAGTTGTTTTGGCGGGCTGGCCTTCATCACCTGCTCTGTAAGCAAAATATTCCCATAGTTGTTTTGGCAGGCTGGCCTTCATCATCTGCTCTGTAAGCAAAGTATTCCCATAGTTGTTTCGGCGGGCTGGCCTTCATCATCTGCTCTGTAACCAAAGTATTCCCATAGTTGTTTCGGCGGGCTGGCCTTCATCATTTGCTCTGTAAGCAAAGTATTCCCATAGTTGTTTCGGCGGGCTGGCCTTCATCATCTGCTCTGTAAGCAAAGTATTCCCATAGTTGTTTTGGCGGGCTGGCCTTCATCATCTGCTCTGTAAGCAAAGTATTCCCATAGTTGTTTCGGCGGGCTGGCCTTCATCATCTGCTCTGTAACCAAAGTATTCCCATAGTTGTTTCGGCGGGCTGGCCTTCATCATTTGCTCTGTAAGCAAAGTATTCCCATAGTTGTTTCGGCGGGCTGGCCTTCATCATCTGCTCTGTAAGCAAAGTATTCCCATAGTTGTTTTGGCGGGCTGGCCTTCATCATCTGCTCTGTAAGCAAAGTATTCCCATAGTTGTTTTGGCGGGCTGGCCTTCATCATCTGCTCTGTAAGCAAAGTATTCCCATAGTTGTTTCGGCGGGCTGGCCTTCATCATCTGCTCTGTAACCAAAGTATTCCCATAGTTGTTTCGGCGGGCTGGCCTTCATCATTTGCTCTGTAAGCAAAGTATTCCCATAGTTGTTTCGGCGGGCTGGCCTTCATCATCTGCTCTGTAAGCAAAGTATTCCCATAGTTGTTTTGGCGGGCTGGCCTTCATCATCTGCTCTGTAAGCAAAGTATTCCCATAGTTGTTTTGGCGGGCTGGCCTTCATCATCTGCTCTGTAAGCAAAGTATTCCCATAGTTTTTTTGGCGGGCTGGTTCTTCATCATCTGCTCTGTAAGCAAAGTATTCCCATAGTTGTTTTGGCGGGCTGGCCTTCATCATCTGCTCTGTAAGCAAAGTATTCCCATAGTTGTTTTGGCGGGCTGGCCTTCATCATCTGCTCTGTAAGCAAAATATTCCCATAGTTGTTTTGGCGGGCTGGCCTTCATCATCTGCTCTGTAAGCAAAGTATTCCCATAATTGTTTTGGCGGGCTGGCCTTCATCATCTG